>NC_135819.1:20883552-21087195 GCF_964213995.1 Mustelus asterias
TAACTAAGGTTTCTATTAAAGCTGCAACATGACTTGCCAAATTTGTAAACTCAATGCCCCGGCCAATGAAGCAAGCATGCCGTATGCCTTCTTGACTACCTTCTCCACCTGCGTTGCCACTTTCAGTGACCTGTGTACCTGTTCACCCAGATTCCTTTGCGTATCAATACTCTTAAGGGTTCTGCCATTTACTGTATATTTCCTATCTGTATTAGACCTTCCAAAATGCATTACTTCACATTTGTCCAGATTAAACTCCATCTGCATCTCTCCGCTCAAGTCTCCAACTGATCTATATCCTGCTGTATCCTCTGATGGTCTCATCACTATCCGCAAATCCACCAACCTTTGTGTCGTCCGCAAACTTACTAATCAATCCAGTTACATTTTCCTCCAAATCATTTATATATATTACAAACAGCAAAGGTCCCAGCACTGATCTCTGAGGAATGCCACTTGTCACAGCCCTCCATTCAGAAACGCACCCTTCCACTGCTACCCTCTGTCTTCTTTGACCGAGCCAGTTTTGTATCCACCTTGCCAGCTCACCTCTGATCCCATGCAACTTCACCTTCTGCACCAGCCTGCCATGAGGGACCTTGTTAAAGCCTTACTGGAAGTCCATGTAGACAACATCCACTGCCCTACCCTCATCAATCATCTTCGTCACTTCCTCAAAAAACTCGATCAAGTTCGTGAGACACGACCTCCCCTTCACAAAACCATGTTGCCTCTCACTAATATGTCCACTTATTTCCAAGTGGGAACAAATCCTGTCTCGAACAATCCTCTCCAATAATTTCCCTACCACTGACGTAAGTCTCACCAGCCTGTAATTACCTGGATTATTCTTGCTGCCCTTCTTAAACAAAGGACCAACATTGGCTATTCTCCAATCCTCTGGGACCTCCCCTGTAGTCATGATGTGGAGATGCTGGTGTTGGACTGGGGTGAACACAGTAAGAAGTCTCACAACACCAGGTTAAAGTCCAACAGGTTTATTTGGTAGCAAATACCATAAGCTTTCGGAGCAATGCTCCTTCGTCAGATGGAGTGGTCTCTTAAGGGTTCATGGGACAGAGACCACTCCATCTGACGAAGGAGCATTGCTCCGAAAGCTTATGGTATTTGCTACCAAATAAACCTGTTGGACTTTAACCTGGTGTTGTGAGACTTCTTACTGTACCTCCCCTGTAGCCAGTGAGGATATAAAGATTTCTCTCAAGGCCCCAGCAATTTCCTCCCTTGCCTCTCTCAGTATTTTGGGGTATATCCCATCAGGCCCTGGGACTTGTCTACCTTAATGTTTCTCAAGAGCCCCAATACCTCCTCCTTTTTGATCTCAACATGACTCAAACTATCTACACATCCTTTCCCACTGTAATGGGGAAAGATGGGTATGATCCCTGGAACAGTAATGAAGTTACTGTGAAAATCCCCTAGTCACCACACTCCGGCGCTTGTTCGGGTACACTGAGGGAGAATTTAGCACGGCCAATGCACCCTAAGGAGAATTTAGCACGGCCAATGCACCCTAACCACGTCTTTCGGACTGTGGAGGAACCACAGCACCCGGAGGAAACCCATATAGACAGTGACCCAAGCCGGGAATTGAACCCGATTCCTGACACTGTGAGGTTGCCCTTGAACTGAGTGTCTCGCTCAACCATTTCAGAAGGTGGTTAAGAGTCAACCACATTGCTGTGGCTCTGGAGTCACTTGTAGGCCAGACCGGGTAAGGACGGCAGATTCCTTCCCTAAAGGACGTTAGTGACCAGATGGTTTTTCCGACAATCGACAATGGTTGTCAAAGTTATTATTACTTGTATTAACAAAGAAAATAAAAAAGAAAATTACAGCACAGGAACAGGCCCCTTCGGCCCTCCAAGCCTGCCCCAACCATGCTGCCCGACTGAACTAAACCCCCTACCCTTCCGGGAATCATATCCCTCCATTCCCATCCTATTCATGTATTTGTCAAAATGCCCCTTAAAACTCACTATCGTATCCACTTCCACTACCTCCCCCGCAGTGAGTTCCAGGCACCCACCACCCTCTGCGTAAAAAATTTGCCTCGTACATCTCCTTTAAACCTTGTCCCTCGTACCTTAAACCTGTGCTCCCTAGTAATTGACTCTTCCACCCTCGGGAAAAGCTTGACTATCCACTCTGTCCATGCGTCTCATAATCTTGTAGACTTCTATCAGGTCGCCCCTCAACCTCCGTCGTTCCAGTGAGAACAAACCAAGTTTCTCCAACCTCTCCTCATAGCTAATGCCCTCCATACCAGGCAACATCCTGGTACATCTTTTCTGTACCTCTCCAAAGCCTCTACATCTTTCTGATAGTGTGGCGACCAGAATTGAACACTATATTCCAAGCACAGTCTAATTAAGGTTCTATAAAGCTGCAACATGACTTGCCAATTTTTAAACTCAATGCCCTGGCCAATGAAGGCAAGCATGCCGTATCCTTCTTGGCTACCTTCTAAGTTCCAGATTTACTTATTCCACAGCTGCCGTGGTGGGATTTGAACTCACGTCCCAGAGCATTACCCTGGAACCTCTGGATTACGAGTCGGCAATATTACCACTATGCCACCAATTCCACCAACTCTGCCCTTTCTCATCTCCATAACATCACCCTCATGAAACCCTCGTCAACGACTTTGTTACCTCTCAATTCAAACACAGTAGGTTCCTGAGGGGTATCGACAGGGTGGATGTGGAGAGGATGTTTCCTCTTGTGGAGAAGCTAGAGCTCAGGTCACTGTTTAAAAATAAGGAGGTGCCCATTTAAAACAGAGATGAAGCAAAATGAGAGAAAAGTTCCAAGGGTGTGAGTCTTTGGATTTCTCTTCCTAAGAAGTCGGTGGAAGCAGAGTGTGAATATTTTTAAGGAAGGGGTAGGTAGATCTGGTCAGCAAGTGGTGAATGGTTATTGGGAGTCGGCGATTTTAGGTAACTATTAGATCAGCCACAATCTTATAAATGATGGAGCAGACTCGATGGGCCAAGTAGATCTCATCGCAACCTATAAAATTCTAACAGGTTAGACAGGATGGATTCAGAAAGAATGTTCCCGATGTGGGGGGGAGTCCAGGACTCGGGGTCATAGTTTGAGGATAAGGGGTAAACCTTTTAGAAACTGAGGTGAGGAGAAATTTCTTCACCCAGAGGGTGGTGAATGCGTGGAATTCACTCCCACAGATGTAGTTGAGGCCAAAACATTGTCTGATTTCAAGAAGAAATTCGATATAGCTCTTGGGCTAAAGGGATCGAGGGATATGGGGGAAGGGGGAATCAGGATATTGAATTTGAAGCCATGATCAAAATGAATAGTGGAGCAGGCTCAAAGGGCTGAATGGACTCCTCCTGCTTCTAGTTTCTTTGCTTCTATCTTGTGGTCTGAGAACACTGAATGGGAAAGGGAACGGAATCTCTCTTCGGTTCTGGTATAGGGCCAAGCTGACCTGCTTTGCCTAGAACACAATGTGTAGAACGGTCATACAGGCACCTTATGCCATGGGGAGGCCTATAATCTATAATGAGGAGGCGATGGCCTAGTGGTATTATCACTCGACTATTGATCCAGAAACTCAGCCAACGTTCTGGGGACCAGGGTTCAAATCCCGCTACAGCAGATGGTGGCATTTGAATGCAATTAAAAAAGATCTGGAATTAAGAATCTACTGATGACCATTGTCAATTGTTCACTAGTCTCCTTGAGGGAAGGAAATCTGCCGTCCTTACCCAGTCTGGTCTACATGTGACTCCAGAGCCACAGCAATGTGGTTGACTCTCAACTGCCCTCCAAGGGCAGCTAGGGATGGGCAATAAATGCTGGCCAGCCAAACGACGCCCATGTCCCACGAATGAATTAAAAAAAATATAGGAGCAGGAGTAGGCCATTCCCCTGGCGGGTGTGGCGGTAGGTGGAGGTGATGGCCTATTGGTATTATTACTAGATATTAATCCAGAAAGTCAGCTCATGTTCTGGGGACCCGGGTTCGAATCCCACCACGGCAGATGGCGGACTTTGAATTCAATAAAAAATATCTGGAATTAAGAATCTACTGATGACCATGAAACCATTGTCGGAAAACCCATCTGGTTCACTAATGTCCCTTTAGGGAAGGAAATCTGCCGTCCTTACCCGGTCTGGCCGACATGTGACTCCGGAGCCATACCCTGATAAATCTTTTCTGTACCCTCTCCAAAGCCTCTACATCTTTCTGGTAGTTGTGGTTGACTCTCAACTACTCTCTGAAATCATAGAATCATAGAATCCCTACAGTACAGAAAGAGGCCATTCAGCCCATCGAGTCTGCACCGACCACAATCCCACCCAGGCCCTATCCCCATATCCCTACATATTTTACCCACTAATCCCTCTCACCTACGCATCCCAGGACACGAAGGGCAATTTTAGCATGGCCAATCAACCTAACCCGCACATCTTTGGAAATGGCCGAGTGAGACACTCAGTTGTATCAATCACTTACCATCACCTTCTCAAGGGCAACTAGTGATGGGTAATAATAAATGCTGGCCAGCCAGCGATGTTCATACCACAAGTGAATAAAAATAAAAATCCCAGCGAGGTCATGTTTCTGCTTCTCTTTGGCATAGAAATCCGTCCCCTTTCTCACCTTTACAACCACTAGCAACAGGAATACTTTCCCCTCTCTGAGGTCGGCAGCAGCAGGTGATTGACTTCAGTGAGCGACACCCCTTGCGACATCTCAAACAATGTTCCTCGCCTTCTCTGCCCTCTTCTAGCATCTTGTCCTACTCTGTGTTCCCTCTGTTCATTCATTTTGTATTTCAAGGGTGTGACGCTACTGTAAGAAATATTGCGTTTCTTGTGAGGGGTATGTTTAAAATTCAGCTCTGTTTTACACGGTGCCAATTTGTCCGCAGCAGACTGCTCACATGCTGAGAATGTGCTAGGGTTGTGTTTGTATGATTTCAGGAAGAAACTAGATATAACTCTTGGGGCTAAAGGGATCATGGGATATGGAGGGGAAGGGGGGGATCAGGATATTGATTTTATATGATCAACCATGATCAAAACGAATGGTGCAACAGGCTTGAAGGGCCGAAAGGCCGACTTCCGGTTCTATTTTCTATGTTTCTATGTGCGGCATGGTGGCACAGTGGTTAGTACTGCTGCCTCACAGTGCCAGGGACGAGGGTTCAATTCCCGGCTTGGGTTACTGTCTTTGTGGAGTTTGCGTGGGTTTCCTCCGGGTGCTCCAGTTTCCTTCTGCAGTCTGAAAGATGTGCTGGTTAGGGTACATTGACTATGCTAAATTTTCCCTCAGCATACCCGAACAGGCGCCGGAGTGTGGCGACTAGGAGATTTTCACAGTAACTTCATTGCAGTGTTAATGTAAGCCTACTCGTGACACTAATAAATAAACTATGTGTTTGTCTTAATCTGAGTTAATGCATTTTTGTTTATTTGGTTTTTCCCCTGGGGTTTCAGAGTAGGGTTTGGATTAAGTTGATTGACAGAATCATGTGCTTAAGGGGAGTAGCTAAGTCTACAGGTAAATGCAGGCAGTTACTACTGGGCTCTGAAAGAATTGCGGGCGGAAGGTACCCGGGTTCAATTCCTGGCTTGGGTCACTGTCTGTGCGGGGTCTACACGTTCTCCCCGTGTCTGTCTGCATTTCCTCCGGGTGCTCCGGTTTCCTCCCACAGTCCAAAGATGTGCGGGTTAGGGACATTGGTCGTGCTAAATTGCCCCTTAGTGTCCTGGGATGCATAGGTAAGAGGGATTAGCATGGTAAATATGTGGGGTTATGGGGAAAGAACCTTGGTGGGATTGTTGTCGGTACAGACTCGCTGGGTTGAATGGCCTCCTTCTGCACTAAAGCTGTAAATGAGAAAAATTAGAAAAGCAAGACATCTCTCTCTCTCTTTCTCTCTCTCTCTCGGGAGGCTACTATTTGGGGATGTCAGAAGACAGGTGTCTCTCTCTCTCTTTCTCCAGAGATTTTCAAAAGGCTTAGGTCTGTTAACAAGCATGCAAGCCTGTGTCATTTGCTAACTGACTTTGAAGAGGAGTTTAACTCTATAAGAGGAATATTACTTAGATTGGAACTAACAGAGATAGGTTAGCAGTTAAGAATTGTAGCTTGTCATGCTTAAGTATTTCAATTGGTAAATGTTAAGCTAATTCATTTGTTATAGTTAAACTGAATTGTTATATAAAGTTTGTGTTGATAATATAGCTCCCTAATGTGTCAATAGAATCACACTTGGAGCGAAACACCTTATCCTCAAACTAACGCCACTGTCGGGGTCTAATCGGGGTTCCAAACATACCCTGGGGTTTCTGATCCGTACCTGGACAATGGGAATGGCATATAGTGCACCCATGTCTGGGAGCCACCAGTTTGTTTAGAAGCCTCATAGAATCCTACAGTGCAGAAGGAGGCCATTCGGCCCATCGAGTCTGCACCAACCACAAAGCCTCTGGGACAATTACCCATTGTTGGCTAG
This sequence comes from Mustelus asterias, assembly GCF_964213995.1. Lineage (NCBI taxonomy): Eukaryota > Metazoa > Chordata > Chondrichthyes > Carcharhiniformes > Triakidae > Mustelus > Mustelus asterias. Next base: position 20,890,065 of record NC_135819.1, read on the forward strand.
CTCCAAGAAACTCCAGAAAGCACCAAATGTGTGTACAATCGTACCAACAGCCGGGGAAAGTCAATCACCAACCAGCCTGCAGGTAGCTGACAATTCCTTTAACGGTACCACTGGTAGTTGGAGTGGTTCTTCCCACTACTTAATGCATCTTCAGCTGTGAGTGATGAAGACAAGGTATCATCAGACCATGAGATATAGGAACGGAATTAGGCCTTTTGGCCCATCGAGTCTGCTGCACCATTCAACCATGGCTGATAAGTTCTCAACCCCATTTCTACTGCTTTTTCCCCATAGCCAACTAACTCCTTCCTTAAAACATCCAATGTTTGAGCCTCAGCTGCTTTCTGTGGTAATGAATTCCACAGGCTGACCACTCTATGGGTGAAGAAATTTCTCATCTTCTCAGTCCTAATAGTTTTACCCCTGATATTTGGATTATTATCCCTCGTTCTGGACTCTCCCACCATCGGGAACATCCTTCCTGCATCTACCCTGTCTAGTCCTGTTAGAATTTTATAAGTTTCTATAAGATGTCCCCCCATCATTCTTTGAAAATCCCAGCGAATATAATCCTAACCAACTCAATCTCTCCTCGGATATCAGTCCTGCCATCCCAGGAATCAGTCTGGTAAACCTTACCTACACTCCCTCGACAGCAAGAACATCCTTCCTCAGATAAGGATATCCTTCCTCAGAGAAGCCTTTAACTTCTCCAATCTAACTTCAATGCTTTAGATCATAGAATCCTTCAGCACAGAAGGAGGCTATTCTGCCCATTGAGTCTGCACTGACTCTTTGACAGAGCATCTTATCCAAACCCTATCACTGTAACCCCATGAATTTAACCCCCTTAACCGACACATCTTGGGGAAATTTAGCATGGCCAATCAACCCAACCTTCTGTGGGCGGAAACTGGAGCACCCGGAGGAAGCCCATAGGGAGAACATGCAGACTCTGCACTTGCAGTCACCCAAGGCCGGAATGGAACCCGGGTCCCTGGCACTGTGCCACCATGATTGGTGCACATTTTGGTCAGTTCTCTCTGCTCCTGTACCCCAGCCATTATTTCACATAAACTCCCCTTATGATTGGATGCCCGTGTTTGTACGTACAAGCCTCTTTCACACTAACTGTCTCTTCCCACCCTGTACTTATGTCTCTGTGCTCCCTTTCCCTCACTAATCCATCAACAGAACCTACTTCAACACCGTAAGCAGCAGTGATGTTCCCAACTCTCCGAATTCTCCATTTGCTGTCACTCCTGTAAAGGTATCAGGGAGTGTTGTGCTGTGTCCGCTCCCCCCATAGATCATAGACTCACACGGTGCAGAAGAGGCCCTTTGGCCCATCGAGTCTGCACCGACACATTAGAAATACCTGAACTCCCACCTAATCCCATTTACCAGCACTTGGCCCATAATCCTGAATGTTATGATGTGCCAAGTGCTCATCCAGGTACTTTTTAAAAGGATGTGAGGCATCCCGCCTCCACCACCCTCCCAGGTAGCGCATTCCAGACTGTCACCACCCTCTGGATAAAAAAGCTTTTCTTCATAACCCTCCTAAACCTCCTGCCCCTCACCTTGAACCTATGTCCCCTTGTGGACTGACCCTTCAACTAAAGGGAATAATTGTCCCCTATCCCCTCTGTCCATGTCTCTCATAATCTTGAAGACCTCGATCAGGTCGCCCCTCAGTCTTCTCTGCTCCAACGGAAACAACCCAAGCCCACCCAACCTCTCTTCATAATTTAACTGCCCCATCCCAGGTAACATCCTGGTGAATCTCCTCTGCACTCCCTCCAGTGCAATCACATCCTTCCTATAAAGTGGTGACCAGAACTGCACACAGTGCTCCAGCTGTGGCCTCACCAAAGTTCGATACAACTCCCACATGATTCCCTGCTTTGTAATCGATGCCTCGATTGATAAAGATGAGTGTGCCATATGTCTTTTTCACCACCCGATTAACATGCCCTTCCGCTTTCAGAGATCTGTGGACAAACACGCCAAGGGCCCTCTGTTCCACAGAACTTTCTAGTGTCATGTCATTCATTGAATACTTCCTTGACAAATTACTCCTTCCAATGTGTATCACCTCACACTTTTCAGGGTTAAATTCCATCTGCCACTTATCCGCCCATTTGACCATTCCGTCTATATCTTTTTGTAGCCCAAGACACTCTGCTTCACTGTCGGGGATGTAATGTTAATGTAGGCCTACTTCTGACACTAATAGATAAACTTTAACTTTAATTAACCACTTCTTCTGTAAGTTATATTGCTCGGATGCAGGCAGGTTTGTCCCACTTAACCTGTACTGTTTCCATTTATGTTCTGTCTTTGCCGACCTTGCTTCCTTTAAGTTTTAAAGTTTAAGTTTATTTTATTAGTGTCACAAATAAGCTTACATTAACACTGCAATGAAGTTACTGTGAAAATCCTCTAGTCGCCACACTCCTGTTCGGGCACACTGAGGGAGAATTTAGCACGGCCAATGCACCTTAACCAGCACGTCTTTTGGACTGTGGGAGGAAACCGGAGCACCCGGAGGAAACCCACGCAGACACGGGGAGAACGTGCAGACTCCGCACAGACAGTGACCCAAGCCGGGAGTCGAGCCCGGGTCCCTGGCGCTGTGAGGCAGCAGCGCTAACCACTGTGCCACCAAGCCGCCCTACTAGCTCAAGGGGCTCTCAATCCACGGAAATGTGTTCAAATCCCACGCTGGGTAATGCATTTTGTTCTTAAATATTGTCAAATTCCTTTCTCTTTATCAATTTCTGACAAAGAAATGTCCTTAAGCCAATACCAATTAATCCAATCAATTCTGAGTTCATTGGACGCAGGGAAGAAATCTCCTGTTCTTATATCTTAATTTACGTCAGGAGCACGTTTCACAGAGGAAGCACTTGATAAACAATAGGTAGACGAGGTGCAATAACTTGCCCTTGATTAAGGGTTAAACATATTTAAGAATGGGTAACTTGAATTGAATTGTTAGTCTGTGTCAAACCAACTTGTTCGTTTTGATGCAAGCAACACCGTCAAGAGGCAGCAACTGAGCGCATGTAGGAAGTGCTCCCCCTAGTGTAGCAGCACAAGTAAACATAGCCTTCTCCATTCCCTCTGCCCAACATTGGAGATCTTGGTTCTAGAATTCTCCTTGTTAAACTCCCCGGCCTTTTCACCTACTGCTCTTCCGATAAGACTCTCCTGAAAACCTGTCACTTTTCCCAAGCTTTCCGTCGACTTCCTGCTTCTTTACCTCAGCCTCAAGTCTCTCGAATACATATCGTGCCGTGGGAGTTTCTGTTGTGGTAAAGGTCCCATATAATTACAGGTTATTGCCTGTGGTACAATTAACATCTCACACCAGGAGGTAAAGGAGTGTGGGTTCATCCCCGACAGTGGAAGGGAAATATCTCAATCACTTCCATTGAGGAAAGGTGGAACTTGCATTTATATAGCATGTTGCACAATGTCAGGATGGCCTGAATCATACAATCCCTACAGTGCAGAAGGAGGCCATTCGGTCCATCGAGTCTGCACCGCCCACAATCCCACCAAGGTCCTATCCCCGTAACCCCACATTTTTACCCCACTAATCCCTCTAAAGGGGCAATTTAACATGGCCAATCCACCTGAGGCTACTGTACATGTAACAAATGTGCTTTTCATAGAATCCCTATGATGCAGAAGAGGCCATTCGGCCCATCTAATCTGCACTGACTCTCTGACAGAGTATTTTACCCAGGTCTTCGCCCCCTCTCTACCCCTGTAATCCCACACATTTACCATGGGAGGAGGGGGGAAGGGGGAGGAGGGTGAACGGGGGAGGGTGGGAGGGGGGAGGCAGGGGGAGGGGGGAGAGGAGGCGGAGGGGAGGGGGAGGGGAGGGGGAGGGAGGAGGGGAGAGGGGGGAGCGGGGAGGGGATAGGGGAGGGGGAGGAGGTAGGGGGGAGAGGAGGAGGGGAGGGGGAGGGGGGGTAAATGGGAGAGAGTCCAGTGCACTTTCTGTGCAGTGTGGGGCAGCACGCTGGCACAGTGGTTACCACGGGTCCAGGGTTCAATTCTGGCCTCGGGTCACTGTCTGCGTGGAGTTTGCACATTCTCCCGTGTCTGCGTGGGTTTCCTCCGGATGCTCCGGTTTCCTCCCACAGTCCAATGATGTGCAGGTTAGGTTGATTGGCCGTGCTAAATTGACCCTCGTGTCAGGGGGATTAGCAGGGTAAATGTATGGGGTTATGAGAATAGGGTTTGGGTGGGATTGTGGTCGGTGCAGGCTCGATGGGCCGAATGGCCTCCTTCTGCACTGTCAGGATTCTCTGATTCTATGATTCTAATATGGTTGGCTCTTAAATGCCCTCTGAAATGGCCCAGCAAGCCATTCAGTTCGAGGGCAATTAAGGATGGGCAATAAATGCTGGCCCAGCCAGCGACGCCCATGTCTCATGAAGGCATAAAAAGAAGTTGCCTCAGGATGTGCAGTGGACTCTCTCCCACCAATTACCTCTTCCCTCTCCGCCCCATCCACCTGTAGCTTTTTAAAATTTGTTGTAATAGGATGTGGGTGTCACTGGCTGGACCAGCGTTTATTATCCATCCCCAAGGACATTTCAGTGCCAACCACATTGAAGTAAAGTAAAGTTTATTTATTAGTCACAAGTAAGGCTTACATTAACACTACAATGAAGTTACTGTAAAATTTCCCTACTCGCCACACTCCGGTGCCTGTTCAGGTACACTGAGGGAGAATTTAGCACGACCAATGCACCCTAACCTAAGATGAAGTATGTAGAATCTCCAACACTAATACACCCCTCCCTGATGAGCTCAATGCATTCTACACCCGTTTTGAGCAAGAGGTCAGCGAGAGCACGCCCTCCACTCTGGAAGCTCTGGATGAACTTGTATCTGAGGTCACCATTGCAGATGTCAGAGCAGCTTTCTCAAAGTCAACCCACGGAAAGCGACTGGCCCGGATGGGGTACCCGGACGAGCACTCAGATCCTGCGCAGATCAGCTGGCGGGGGTATTCGCAGACATCTTCAACCTCTCTTTACAACAATCTGAGGTCCCTATCTGCTTCAAGAAGACAACCATCATCCCGGTACCTAAGAAAAACCAAGCAGCGTGCCGCAATGACTATCGGCTGGTGGATCTGACATCTATCATTATGAAGTGCTTCGAAAGGTTAGTCGTGGCACGAATCGATTCCAGCCTCCCGGACTACCTGGATCCACTACAGTTTGCCGACCGCCGCAACAGGTCCACAGCAGATGCCATCTCCCTGGCCCTGCACTCAACCCTGGAACATCGAGATAACAAGGACACCTATATCAGACTCCTATTTATTGACTACAGCTCAGCCTTCAACACCATTATTCCCACGAAACTCATCTCCAAACTCCGTGGCCTGGGCCTCGGCTCCTCCCTCTGCGACTGGAACCTGAACTTCCTAACTCACAGACCACAATCAGTAAGGATAGGCAACAACATCTCCTCCACGATCATCCTCAACACCGGCCCCACAAGGCTGTGTTCTCAGCCCCCTACTATACTCCTTATGCACCTATGACTGTGCGGCCAAATTCCCATCCAATTCGATTTTCAAGTTTGCTGACGACACCACCGTAATGGGTCGGATCCCAAACAATGACGAGACAGAGTACAGGAATGAGATAGAGAATCTGGTGAACTGGTGCGGCAACAATAATCTCTCCCTCAATGTCAACAAAACAAAGGAGATTGTCATCAACTTCAGGAAACGTAATGGGTGACTTGCCCCTGACTACACCAACTGGGATGAAGTTGAAAAGGTCGAGAGCTTCAAGTTTCTAGGTGTTCAGATCACTAAAACCTTTCCTGGTCCCTCCACGCTGACGCTATAGCTAAGAAAGCCCACAAACGCCTGCACTTTCTCAGGAGGCGATGGAAATTTGGCATTTCATAGAAATCATAGAAACCCTACAGTACAGAAAGAGGCCATTCAGCCCATCAAGTCTGCACCGACCACAATCCCACCCAGGCCCTACCCCCATATCCCTACATATTTACCCACTAATCCCTCTAACCTACGCATCTCAGGACACTAAGGGCAATTTTTAGCATGGCCAATCAACCTAACCCGCACATCTTTGGACTGTGGGAGGAAACCGGAGCACCCGGAGGAAACCGACGCAGACACGAGGAGAATGTGCAAACTCCACACAGACAGTGACCCAAGCCGGGAATCGAACCCAGATCCCTGGCACTGTGAAGCAGCAGTGCTAACCACTGTGCTACCGTGCCGCCCTGCTATGACTATGACTCACACACTTTTACAGATACACCATAGAAAGCATTCTTTCTGGCTGTGTCACAGCTTGGTGTGGCTCCTGTTCTGACCAAAACCACAAGAAACTACAAATGGTCGTGAATGTAGCCCAATCCATCACACGAACCAGCCTCCCATCCATTGACTCTGTCTACACTTCCCGCTGCCTCAGAAAAGCAGCCAGCATAATTAAGGACGCCACGCACCCCGGACATTCTCTCTTCCACCTTCTTCCATCAGGAAAAAGATATAGAAGTCTGAGGTCACGTACCAACCGACACAAGAACAGCTCCTTCCCTGCTGCCATCAGACTTTGAATGGACCTAGCTCGCATTAAGTTGATCTTTCTCTGCACCCTAGCTATGACTGTAACACTACATTCTGCACCCACACCCTTCCTTCTCTATGAACGGTATGCTTTGTCTGTGTAGCGCGCAAGAAACAATATTTTCCATTGCATCCCAATACATGTGGCAATAATAAATCAAATCAAATCAAATCCCTTCAGTTTCACTGAAGGAGATGTGAGAGACATTTTCAGAGGTACCAGTCCCTCTGTTCTGGATTTTGCCACCATGAGAAATCTGGTATCTACCCCGAGCGTCCTTTTAAAAATTTTAAACATCGTGGGCAGGTCTCCTATTGTTCAAAGTCGAGATCTACCCCCTCACCCCTGTGTGGCAACTGAATCTTGGAAACCAGCCTCTAAATCACCTCCCAGCCTGAATCTTAGTGGAAGGTTTTCCACTTCAGTTCCGCGTTGCAGATCACTAGGCCCGAAGCCTTTGGGGGAAGAAATTGGCATCAGCTGCTGACAGGCTTTTGGTCTTTAGGAACATAGGATCAACAGGAGGCCATTGTGCCCCTCGAACACATGCTATCATTAGAGTAGGTCATAGCTGATTTCTATTTTAACTCCATCAACCCCCCCCCCCCCCACTGACTCCCCCATCCCCCTGCCACTTAGATCCATATCCCTTATTATCTATCCCTGACAAAAGTCTATTACCCTCAGTTTGTTGCAATTATACAGGGCCTTTTGAGGTCACACCTGGAATATTGTGTGCAGTTTTGGTCTCCTTATCTGAGGTAAGATGGTCTTGCTCCAGAGGGAGGACTGAGAAGGTTTCCCAGACTGATGGCAGGGGATGGCAGGACTGACATATGAGGAGAGATTGGATCAGATAGGATTATATTCCGCTGGAGTTTAGAAGAATAATTAGGGGGGAATCTCAAAGAAACCAATAAAATTCTAACAGGACTGGACAGGGTAGATGCAGGAAGGGTGTTCCCGAGAGTGGGGGAGGCTAAAACTAGGAGTCGTAGTCTAAAGACCTTTTAGGACTGAGGTGAGGAGAACTTTCTTCACCCAGAGAGTGGTCAGCCTGTGGAATTCACTATAACAGAAGCTAGTTGGGGACAAAACGTCATGGGTGGGATTTTCCACCTGCACTCACCCCAAAACTGGAAAATCCCATCCAACATCAACAGACCTTTGCAAGGTCCGCCCCTCGCCCGGTCCGATTCCTGTGACTTCCGGGACAGGAAAATTCCACCATACATGCTCTCAAGAAGGAGTTGGATATAGCTCTTGGGGCTAAGAGGGATCAAAGGATATGGGAGGAAAGTAGGGGGCAATCAGGCTTTGAAGTTGGATGATCAACCATGATCATAATGAATGGTGCAGCAGATTCGAAGGGCCAAATGGCCTCCTCCTTCTGACTCCGTCTACACTTCCCACTGCCTCGGAAAAGCAGCCAACATAATTAAGGACCCCATGCACCCCGGACATTCCCTCTTCCATCAGGAAAGTCTGAGATCACATACCAACCAGCTCAAGAACAGCTTCTTCCCTGCTGCCATCAGACTTTTGAATGGACCCACCTTGCACTAAGTTGATCTTTCTCTGCACCCTAGCTATGACTATAACACTACATTCGGCACTCTCTCCTTTCCTTCTCTATGAATGGTATGTTTTGTCTGTATAGCGCGCAAGAAACAATACTTTTCACTGTATGTTAATACATGTGACAATAATAAATCAAATCAAATTGAAATTTCCAATTGCTTCCTGGCCATCAGTCTATCGGACTATACCATGTGAGGTGGGATTGGGGGTGGGGTGGACTGCCAATCTAGCCGACTGTGCCATGTGAGGTGGGACGGAGGGGAGGGTCCGGATCGTCAAATCTGTCAGCCTGTACCATGTGGGGTGGGGCAGAGGTGGGTGGGTGGGGGCTGCCAATCTATCCGACTGTACCATGTCACATGGGATTGGGGGTGGGGTGCGGGGAGGGGGTCTGGACCGCCAATCTATCGGACGGTACCATGTGAAGTGGGATGGCGGGGGGGGGGGGGGGGGGGGCGGGTGGATGGACTGCCAATCTATTGAGCTGTACCATATGAGATGGGATTGAGGGGGGATCGAGACCGCCAATCTATCAGACTGTACCATGCGAGATGGGATTGAGGGGCTGGTCTGGGATTGCCAATCTATCAGACTGTACCATGCGAGATGGGATTGAGGGGGAGGTCTGGGATTGCCAATCTATCAGACTGTACCATGCGATCTGGGATTGGGACCCTCAATATATCAGACCATACCATGGCCTACGGGATGGGGGGAGGGGTATGAAGACCCTCGTGCATCAGACTCTGCGCTGGGGAACTGTGACGGAACCTCGGCCTATCGGGTTATACAGAGGGTGACGGTGGTAGAAGCGTGAGGAGCCCCTACTTTACCAGAGAGTGAACAAACACAAACGTGTCTCCCCCACACCCACCACCATCCCACCCCACACAAAAACAGGTCTAAAAGGTGCCGACGTCCTCTTCTCACTGCGCTGCGGGGAAGAAGGAAAAGAAAAGAGGGAGGAAAGAATGGAGGAACCCAGACGAGGCCTTGGAGAGAAGCTGTGGAGCGGGGAATAGAAGGAAACCAGTTAGCAGCAAATGAGCAGTCGCGTGACACACGGCCTTGGCGGCGGGGAGGCCGTGATTGGCCGGATTCGGTACTTAGCGGGTTTTCTGAAAGGGAAGCGAGAGAGGACAGGTGCCGCCTGCTAAAACCAATTGAACCGTGCGGCGGAAAGGTGATGTGGGGGCCCCACCAGCACACAACACGGTGAATACAATCAACCAAGAGCACCCCCACTCCTGGCCACTCCCAAGGGCATTCTCATGTATGACAGGGCAGTGCTCCATGAGGTGAGGTTAGAATGAGAGCTGTTACTTACTGTAGGGGACGCACTCATACTGGATCTCCAGGTACTTGTAGGTCCCAGGGCAGGGGTCAGGGAAGACATCTGATCCTGCCACCACCACACATTGTGTGCGATTGTTACACCTGTCGGAGAGACATCACCAATTAGACATTTGGAACCTATTGTAAAACACGGTGGTGGCTACAAAATGCTGTTTGCAAAGTCCCAGGACAAATAAAGTATGGGTTAGATACACAGAGTAAAACATCCTCGATACTGTCCCCATCAAACACTCCCAGGACAGGTACAGCACGGGGTTAGATACAGAGTATAGCTCTCTCTACACTGTTCCCCATCAAACACTCCCAGGACAGGTACAGCACAGGGTTAGATACAAAGTAAAGCTCTCTCTACACAGTCCCCATCAAACACTCCCAGGACAGGTACAGCACGGGGTTAGATACAGAGTAAAGCTCCCTCTACACTGCCCCCATCAAACACTCCCAGGACAGGTACAGCATGGGGTTAGATACAGAGTAAAGCTCTCTCTACACTGTTCCCCAGCAAACACTCCCAGGACAGGTACAGCACAGGGTTAGATACAAAGTAAAGCTCTCTCTACACAGTCCCCATCAAACACACCCAGGACAGGTACAGCACAGGGCTAGATACAGAGTAAAGCTCTCTCTATACAGTCCACATCAAACACTTATAGGACAGGTACAGCACGGGGTTAGATACAGAGTATAGCTCCCTCTACACTGTTCCCCATCAAACACTCCCAGGACAGGTACAGCACAGGGTTAGATACAAAGTAAAGCTCTCTCTACACAGTCCCCATCAAACACACCCAGGACAGGTACAGCACAGGGTTAGATACAGAGTAAAGCTCTCTCTATACAGTCCCCATCAAACACTCCCAGGACAGGTACAGCACAGGGTTAGATACAAAGTAAAGCTCTCTCTACACAGTCCCCATCAAACACACCCAGGACAGGTACAGCACAGGGTTAGATACAGAGTAAAGCTCTCTCTATACAGTCCCCATCAAACACTCCCAGGACAGGTACAGCACAGGGTTAGATACAAAGTAAAGCTCTCTCTACACAGTCCCCATCAAACACACCCAGGACAGGTATAGCACAGGGTTAGATACAGAGTAAAGCTCTCTCTATACAGTCCCCATCAAACACTTATAGGACAGGTACAGCACGGGGTTAGATACAGAGTAAAGCTCTCTCTACACTGTCCCCATCAAACATTCCCAGGACAAGCACAGCACGGGGTTAGATAGAGAGTAAAGCTCCCTCTACACTGTCCCCATCAAACACTCCCAGGACAGGTACAGCACGGGGTTAGATAGAGAGTAAAGCTCCCTCTACACTGTCCGCATCAAACACTCCCAGGACAGGTACAGCACAGGCTTAGATACAGATTAAATTATTTCCATATTGTTCGAACAATGCATCTTGAGAATCATCATTGACCTCCCTTGTAAGATCATAAGACATAGGAGCAGAATGAGGCCACTCGGCCCATCGAGTCTGCTCCGCCATTCAATCATGGCTGATATTTTTCTCATGCCCATTCTCCTGCCTATTCCCCATAACCCCTGATCTCCTTATTAATCAAGAATCTATCTATTTCTGGCTTAAAGACACTCAATGACCTGTATTTACTCCTGGACTCAGAGTAAAAGTGCACATTTGGGCTCAATTGCTGTTTTATTAAGGCAGTTTTAAGCTTTGGCTTCAGTTCTAGTCCTCCCGCTTTCTCAAGTTTCCAGAATGTTCCTCACGGATCTGTCTCCCATCAGCTTTGCTCGCTTAATGGGCCTTTGAGAGAAGGTTCAAGTCCTAACTGTCTTTCCGCAATCACACGGAGACAGTGCCGGGACTTTGGAGGCTTCACTTTGCATTCAGGATTCTAGACCGAGTCCTTCCCACTCACCTGGGCAGAAAGGATCCCCAGGCCCAATTTTGGCATTTCAATCCCTGCGGGAAGTTTGGTGGAAGGCAGAAAAAAGACCAGCTATCCACCCACCTCTGTTTCTTTGAGGTTCGCTGAAAAGTTATGGCGGGAGGGTTGGAGAACTCACTGAGAAAGTTTACACACTAATCGTTCCACCTCATGGAACCTTCTGTTGTTGGGGTATCAGGTCAGAAAACCCAATGTATATTGTGAAGTCAGACTAAACACCAACAATTTTCTATTTTGGCATTAATGTGAGGAAAACTTGCTTTGCTCCAAGATTGATTCCATTGACATGTTGGGGGTCTTTATTTATCAAAACAAGCATTGTCCACAACACAGTTTAAATATATCTTCAACCAAATGAAGCAGTTTAACTCTTACCCATCGGACAATCTTTAAACATGAAAAGAAGCAAACACTTAACTTCTAACTTTTTTCATAGAAATCCTACAGTACAGAAAGAGGCCATTCGGCCCATCGAGTCTACACCGACCACAATCCCACCCAGGCCCTACCTCCATATCCCTACATATTTTACCCACTAATCCCTCTAACCTACGCATCTCAGGACACTAAGGGGCAATTTAGCATGGCCAATCAACCTAACCCACACATCTTTGGACTGTGGGAGGAAACCAGTGCACCTGGAGGAAACCCACGCGGACACGAGGAGAATGTGCAAACTCTACACAGACAGTGACCCAAGCCGGGAATCGAACCCAGGTCCCTGGAGCTGTGAGGTAGCAGTGCTAACCACTGTGCTACCGTGCCGCCCATTATTACTATTACTTATTGCTATTCAGTTCCAATCAAGCAATATTCCTCTTACAGATATAAAATCTCCCTTTAAAGCTAGTCAGCAAATCCAGACATACTTGCTTTGACTTGGGTAACTGCCTGGGAGATAGAGAGATAGATAGAGAGAGATAGAGATAGAGAGAGATAAAGAGAGATAGAGATAGAGAGAGATAGAGAGATAGCGAGGAAGAGAAAGATAGAGAGGGAGATAGAGAGATAGAGATAGAGAGAGATAGAGGGATAGAGAGATAGAGATAGAGGGATAGAGAGATAGAAATAGAGATGTAGAAAGAGATATAGAGATAGAGATAGAGCTAGAGAGATAGATAGAGAGAGATAGAGATAGAGAGAGAGAGAGTAATTCAGCACCACTGAATATAGTGGTGGCCAAAATGTTGTGTGATTTCAAGAAGAAATTAGATATCGCTCTTGGGGCTAAAGAGATGAAAAGATAAGGGGGGAAGGTGGGATCAGAATATTGAATTTGATGGTCAGCCATGATCAAAATGAATGGCGGAGCAGGCTCAAAGGGTCGAATGGCCTCCTCCTGCTTCTAGTTTCTATGTTTTTTTGACTCAAACCCAGAGCTTCTGGCTCAGAGGCAGGGACGCTGGGCGGGGTTTTACGGCCTTGCTTGTTCCAAAACCATAAAATCCCGCCCAAAGTCAACAGACTTTCCCATTGGCCGCCTCTCGCCCGCTCTGATTCTCGTGGTGGGCAGGGTGGCAAAATTCCAGCCGCTAACCCACTGCGCCACAAGACATTGCCACCCTTATGCACCTCGATCCAACGTCTCTGATTTTGGGAGTTCACTGGGACCTGATTGAAACGTATAAAGTTCCGACAGGGCTGGATATAGTGGAGGCAGGGAGGCTGTTTACTCCTGGCAGGCTGGGGGGATCTCGAACCAGGGCTCACGGGTTAGGCCATTTAGGACTGAGTTGAGAAAAAATGTCTTCACTCAGAGGGTGCTGAACCTGTGGAATTCTCCACCACACAAATCTGTCGAGGACAACTAACTGAAAATATTCAAGGAGTGAATGGATAGATTTCTAGACTCTAAAGGGGTCAAGGGGTAAGGGGAGTGTGCGGGAGTGTGGCGTTGAGATAGAGGATCAGCCATGATCATATTGAAGGGGAGAGTAGGCTTGAAGGGCCAAATGGCCTTCTCTTGCTGCTATCTTCAATGATTCTCTGTTGTACTGTGCAGAAATTTACAGTCAAGATTTTAGGGAAGTTGATGGCCCAGTGGTATTATCGCTAGACTATCAATCCAGAAATTCAGCTAATGTTCTGGGGTCCCAGGTTCGAATCCTGCCATGGCAGATGGTGGAATTTGAATTCAATTTTTAAAAATTTGGAATTAAGAATCTGCTGATGACCATGAAACCATTGTCGATTGTCAGAGAAACTCATCTGGTTCACTAATGTCCTTTAGGGAAGGAAATCTGCCGTCCTTACCCGGTCTGGCCTACATGTGACTCCAGAGCCACAGCAATGTGGTTGACTCTCAACTGCCCTCCAAGGGGAACTAGGGATGGGCAATAAATGCTGGCCAGCCAGCGACACCCATGTCCCATGAATGACTAAAAAAATCCTTCCCTAAAGGGATATTAGTGAAGCAGATGGGTTTTAACAACACCTCAGGACATTGTCAAGAGCTGGTGTGGAAGTTAAAATGCTCAGATTAAAAATGTCATGCCTTCTCTGGAACAGCTAGTGAGAATGTTACCAGCTGCAGACCCTCAAGGGAGTCTGTCTGCTTCCAGGCTAACCTTCACTTGCATAGGCCCCACAACAGTCTGTTTCTTGACCTTCACTGGAGGGTGAGCAAGACCAGATTTTTCCATAACAAATACCAAAGGTGAGATATGGGGATATGCTATGCAAATGAAGGACGAGCAGATGTCAATTTTTCATCGAATGAGAAAGGGCGAAAAGACGGGATTTAATTGGCAAATATGTCTGTCAGTGAAGGATGTGAACGAAATGCTTGTTCCTGATTTGCTGTAATTGACTTTAACCGAACAAAAGAACAACGAACAAAAAACAGGCCCTTCGGCCCTCCAAGCCTGTGCCAATCATGATGCCTGCCTAAACTAAAAACGTATGCATTTATAGAGTCCTGTATAGAGTCCCGTATCCTTCCATTCCCATCCTATTCATGTATTTGTCCAGTTGCCCATGTTTATAATAAATTATAATCTTTATTATAAATGTAACTTTAAAAACTGTCAAGTTGTTTTTTTGTACGTCAGAACCACTCCAGCCATTTTGATGGAGGAAGGGAACTCTCCATGTGCACAAGTCATCAAAGGCCTTGCATTGGATGCCTGGTGTCTAGTGCTGGTTGTACAAGAGTCGACTAAGGTTGCTGGTACCCAGGATCTCTGGTCAGCCAGTGAAGTACCGAGGCAGTGTAAGCAATGTTGTAATATAGGAGACACATCACCGACGTCCATCGTCAGACATATTCACCAACAAAATATCGGGGTTGATTCTATTCAGTGAAAGTTACATTGAAATATTGCTTAGCTTCATCTTATGCTCAGTCGTCTCTGTGCATCTCTCTCTCTCTCTACCTGAGTGTCTAATGTCAGGGAATTTCTGGGTATTTAATGATCCCGTTTTAAGCGCAGTCCATTGGGATTTGCTGTCATACCAACCAGCTGACAGCTGTAGCCGGCGAGAGTTCACTAAAGCTCCACATTTCACTGGGAGCGAGTTGTCAAGAGCCCGTCTATTCTTGCATTATAAAGCTCCGTAATACTCCGTCCTTGGGTTGCCGCAGGCAACCGTAATGGAATAATCCTCATTGTTTCGCCTCCGAGGTGATTCTTCAGTGGAATGTGCAATTGAAAAGGCTTGCGATTATGCTATGACAGGCACACTCGAATAGCGGAGGGTTTGCGCAAGTGAGTTGATATAATAGCAGTCGAATAATTAGAGGGAAAGTGCAGTCACTTTAGATTTGCATGTCAAGTGCCCAAGGTGGTTGGAAGATATTTGCATAAGTGTAGAGACTCTGACACATCTCTCTCCCTCTCTAGCTGTTTCCTTATTCTTTCTTTAATTTGAGTTCCAGGTGTCAGTGAGACATCTCCCGGTGTTTGCGCTCTTAAATCCACTCTCCACAGACATCTCGACTCAGTTTCATCTGTTAGATGCTTGAGATGCAACTTAATGGGGAACTCGCACTCCATCATAACCCCCGAAGTTCTCTTCCTCGTGTTTCAATGCCTTCCTGTCTCCACAACACCTCCCCCCCCACCGCCACAGCTCAAGACCACAATCAAATCTTCTAATCCGGTGTCTCTGGCCTCTATTGAAATTCCCCCTTCCCTTCTCCCCCATCATGGGAGCAGTACGTACAGCCACCTTGGCTCCATAGTCTGGGGTCCTCCATCCCTTAGAGAATGCTCTTAAAGATCCCTTAAAGATCCCTCTTCCTTAAAGCACGGCGGCACAGTGGTTAGCACTGTTGCCTCACAGCGCCGGGGACCCAGGGCGGCACAGTGGTTAGCACTGTTGCCTCACAGCGCCGGGGACCCAGGGCGGCACGGCGGCACAGTGGTTAGCACTGCTGCCTCACAGCGCCGGGGACCCAGGGCGGCACAGTGGTTAGCACTGCTGCCTCACAGCGCCGGGGACCCAGGGCGGCACGGCGGCACAGTGGTTAGCACTGCTGCCTCACAGCGCCGGGGACCCAGGGCGGCACGGCGGCACAGTGGTTAGCACTGCTGCCTCACAACGCCGGGGACCCAGGGCGGCACGGCGGCACAGTGGTTAGCACTGCTGCCTCACAGCGCCGGGGACCCAGGGCGGCACGGCGGCACAGTGGTTAGCACTGCTGCCTCACAGCGCCGGGGACCCAGGGCGGCACTGCTGCCTCACAGCGCCGGGGACCCAGGGCGGCACGGCGGCACAGTGGTTAGCACTGCTGCCTCACAGCGCCGGGGACCCAGGGCGGCACGGCGGCACAGTGGTTAGCACTGCTGCCTCACAGCGCCGGGGACCCAGGGCGGCACGGCGGCACAGTGGTTAGCACTGCTGCCTCACAGCGCCGGGGACCCAGGGCGGCACGGCGGCACAGTGGTTAGCACTGCTGCCTCACAGCGCCGGGGACCCAGGGCGGCACGGCGGCACAGTGGTTAGCACTGCTGCCTCACAGCGCCGGGGACCCAGGGCGGCACGGCGGCACAGTGGTTAGCACTGCTGCCTCACAGCGCCGGGGACCCGGGTTCAAATCCGGCCTTGGGCGACTGTCTATGCGGAGCCTGCACGTTGTCTGTGCCGGATTTCCTCCGGGCGCTCCGGTTTCCTCCCACAGTCCAAAGGTGCGTGGGTTAGGTGGATTGGTCATGCTAAATTGACCCTTTGTGTCAGGGGGACTACCAGGGTAAATACGTGGGGTTTGGGTGGATTGTTGTCAGAGCAGGCTTGATAACAAAGTTATCAAGAACAAAGAACAATACAGCACAGGAACAGGCCCTTCGGCCCTCCAAGCCCGCGCCACTCCCTGGTCCAAACTAGACCATTCTTTTGTATCCCTCCATTCCCACTCCATTCATATGGCTATCTAGATAAGTCTTAAACGTTCCCAGTATGTCCGCCTCCACCACCTTGCCCGGCAGCGCATTCCAGGTCCCCACCACCCTCTGTGTAAAATACGTCCTTCTGATATCCGTGTTACACCTCCCCCCCCTCACCTTGAACTTTTGACCCCTCGTGAACGTCACCACCGACCTGGGAAAAATCTTGCCACCGTTCACCCTATCTATGCCTTCCATAATTTTATACACTTCTATTAGGTCACCCCTCATCCTCCGTTTTTCCAGTGAGAACAACCCCAGTTTACCCAATCTCTCCTCATAACTAAGCCCTTCCGTACCAGGCAGCATCCTGGTAAACCTCCTCTGCACTCTCTCTAAAGCCTCCATGTCCTTCCGGTAGTGTGGCGACCAGAACTGGGCGCAGTATTCCAAATGCGGCCGAACCAACGTTCTATACAACCGCAACATCAGACCCCAACTTTTATACTCTATGCCCCGTCCTATAAAGGCAAGCATGCCATATGCCTTCTTCACTACCTTCTCCACCTGTGACATCACCTTCAAGGATCTGTGGACTTGCACACCCAGGTCCCTCTGCGTATCTACACCCTTTATGGTTCTGCCATTTATCGTATAGCTCCCCCCTACGTTAGTTCTACCAAAATGCATCACTTCGCATTTATCTGGATTGAACTCCATCTGCCATTTCTTTGCCCAAATTTCCAGCCTATCTATATCCTTCTGTAGCCTCTGACAACATTCCTCACTGTCTGCAAGTCCAGCCATTGATGGGCCAAATGGCCTCCTTCTGCACTAGATTCTATGACCATCCTAAGGGCCCACTTTGACCAGACTTCCGGTTGCCGTCACTTTCCAACATTTCAATGCTTTTCTACATTGGATGATGTTGCCCCCCAGTATATGTAGATTAAAAGTTATTTATTAGTGTAACAAGTCGGCTTACATTGACACTGCAGTGAAGTTACTGTCAAAATCCCTTAGTGGCCACATTCTGCCACCTGTTCGGGTACACTGAGGGAGAATTTAGCATGGCCAATGCATCGCCAGACTTATAAGTTTACAAGTTCATAAAATGTAGGAGGAGATGGGCCATTTGGTCCATCATAATCTGCTCCGCCATTCGATCATGTCTGGTATGTTCCTCATCCCCATTTTCCCGCCTTTTCCCATAACCCTTCAAACCAACGTTGGCTCTGTTCTCTCTCCACAGATGCTGTCAGACCAGCTGAGACTTTCCAGCATCCTCTGTTTTTGTTTCAGATTCCAGCGTCCTCAGCATTTTGCTTTTTAGCTTTCATCTAACCAGCACGTCTTTCGGACTGTGGGAGGAAACCGGAGCACCCGGTGGAAACCCACGCAGACACAGGGAGAACGTGCAGGCTCCACAGGATAGTCACCCAAGCCGGGAATCGAACCCAGGTCCCTGGCACTGCGAGGTAGCAGTGCTAACCACTGCGCCACCGTGCCGCCCATGATTGCTATTGTTGTAGAGTTTCCGCCTATTGACTGTGAATGGGGAGGCGATGGCCTAGTGGTATTATCGCTAGACTATTAATCCAGAAACTCAGCTAATGTGTTGGGGACCCGGGTTCGAATCCCACCATGACAGATGATGAAATTTGAATTCAATGAAAAAACATACAGAATTCAGAATCTACTGATGACCATAAAACCATTGTTGATTGTTGGAAAAATCCATCTGGTTCACTAATGTCTTTTTAGGGAAGGAAATCTGCCGCCCTTACCCGGTCTGGCCTACAGGTGACTCCAGAACCACAGCAATGTGGTTGACTCTCAACTGCCTTCCATGAGTAATACATATGGCTGTAGCCAACCAGCTACAGCCATATCCCATGAATGGATAAAAGCAAATGCTCGGTGGATTGGCCATGTTAAATTACCCCTTAGTGTCCAAAGATGTGCAGGTTAGGTGGATTGGCCATGCTAAATTGCCCCTTAGTGTCCAAAGATGTGCAGGTTAGGTGGATTGGCCATGCTAAATTGCCCCTTAGTGTCCAAAGATGTGCAGGTTAGGTGGATTGGCCATGCTAAATTGCCCCTTAGTGTCCAAAGATGTGCAGGTTAGGTGGATTGGCCATGCTAAATTGCCCCTTAGTGTCCAAAGATGTGCAAGTTAGGTGGATTGGCCATGCTAAATTGCCCCTTAGTGTTCAAAGATGTGCAGGTTAGGTGGATTGGCCATGCTAAATTGCCCCTTAGTGTCCAAAGATGTGCAGGTTAGGTGGATTGGCCATGCTAAATTGCCCCTTAGTGTCCAAAGATGTGCAGGTTAGGTGGATTGGCCATGCTAAATTGCCCCTTAGTGACCAAAGATGTGCAGGTTCGGTGGATTGGCCATGCTAAATGTGCAGGGTTACAGGGATAGGGTGGAGGGGAGAGTCTGGGTAAGATGCTCTTTAGGTGAGTTGGTGCAGACCCGCTGGGTCAAATGGCCTCTTACTGCACTGTAGGGATTCTATGATCCTATCAAGCTCCCACCTGATCCCCATACCTCTTGATTCCCTTCGTGCCTGGAAATCTATCACCCCCTGTTTTGAATATATTGGTTGACTGAGTCTGCACAGCCCAGAGGTGAGGAATCCTAAAGACTCTCAACCCTTTGAGTGAAGAGATTTCTCCCTCCTCTCAGTTCCCTGTCTGAGAATTATGGGCCATCATCACCACATGAAGGAACTGTGAATGCAACTAATGTGGTCTAATTATTAAATCAATTTCTTAATCTACGATAGCTTCAGACATTTGCAAATTAATTCAAAAGTTTTCAAACTGATTTCTCTCGATGCGCAGATGAATTTGGAAGCGCAACTCCTTCCAATTAAGGACATAGGTTTGTAAATTAATTTATGTATTGGAGTAAAATGAGGTCTGGGTTTCTGAATGAAAGCGTGTATTAATTTGAAGCTAGTCGGGCTCTGAGACCCTCTGAGCTTCTGGCATTCTACACCAGTGAACATTGTGAAGTGACAGCGTTCTCCTGTGTAGGGCCCTGCTTCTTACCGTGACAGGGAATGGCACAGGTTTGATCCCACCTGTTACTGAATTACATCCTCACAACTGCATTGTGGTTGTGCACAGCCATCTCTCTCTCCCTCTTTCTTCATCTCTTTTTCTCTGTTTCCTCCTCATTTGCCCCCTCTCTCTCTCTCCATCTCACTGTCCCTCTTCCCTTCTATCTCTTTTTCTCTGTTTCCTTTTCATTTCTCCATCTTTCTCTCTCTTTCCTTCTGACTGTCCCTCTTTCTCTCTCTCTCCTTCGCACTGTTTCTCTTTCTCTGTCCTTCTCACTTGCCTCTCTTTCTCATTCTCTTTTCTTTTGACTTGCCTCTCTTTCTGTCTCTTAGTTTACCTTCTCACTGTCTCTCTTTCTCTCTCTCGGTTTCCTTCTAATTTCGCAGAGAAACCTAGAAACTAGAAGCTAGAATAGGCCATTCGGCCCTTCGAGCCAGCTCCGCCATTCATTTTGATCATCAAATTCAATATTCCGATCCCCCCCTTCCTTCCATACCCCCGATCCCTTTAGCCCCAAGAGCTATATCTAATTTCTTTTTGAAATCACACAACATTTTGGCCTCAACTACTTTCTGTGGTAGTGAATTCCACACATTCACCGCTCTCTGGGTGAAATAAATTCTCCTCACCTCAGTTCTGAAAGGTTTACTCCTTATCCTCAAACTATGACCCCTAGTTCTGGACTCCCCTATCATTGGGAACATTCTTTCTGAATCTACCCTGTCTAACACATTAGAATTTCATAAGTTTCTCTGAGATCCCCTCTCACTCTTCTAAACTCCAGTGAATGCAATCCTAACCGACTCAGTCTCTCCTTATATGACAGACCTGCCATCCCAGGAATCAGCCTGGTAAACCTTTTGCTGTACTCCCTCTACAGCAAGGACATCCTTCCTCAGATAAGGACACCAAAACTGTACACGATACTCCAGGTGTGGCCTCACCAACGCCCAGTAGAATTGCAGTAAACATCTTTCTCTTTGTTTCCTTCTCATTTGCCCCCCTTTCTCTCTTGGGGTTCCTTCTCAATGGGCAGGATTTTCCATTCGCTCTTGCCCCGAAACTGGAAAATCCCACCCGAGGTCAACGGACCTTTCCATGTTCTGCCCTTCAACCGCTACAATTCCCGTGGCGGGCGGAACGGGAAGATCCGCCCCACTGTCTCTCTTTCTCTCTCACCCCCTCCTCCTCCTTCTCTCTCTCTCTTCCTTTTCCTCTCTCTTTTTTAAAGTTTATTTATTAGTCACAAGTAGGCTTACATTAACACTGCAATGAAGTGACTGTGAAAATCCCCGAGTCGCCACACTCCGGTGCCTGTTTGGGTACACTGAGGGAGAATTTAGCATTGTCGATGCACCCTAACCAGCATGTCTTTTGGGGAGGAAACCCACGCAGACACGGGGAGGACGTGCAAACTCCACGCAGACAGCGGACCCGAGGCTGGAATCGAACCCGGGTCCCTGGCAGCAGTGCTAACCACTGTGCCGTTCATGTTCTCCTTCTCTCCAGTGCTCCCGTCTCTCTTTCTCTCTACCTCTCGCTGTTTTTTTGAGCTCGCTGTCTCTCTGCAATAACAAATTGATCTAATAACATCACCGATTAGGTTCTGGGAAATGAGAAAACATTTGTCTTGCCTCATCGGCTAGCATTACTCAAGATTTTCACACATCATTTCTCATCTCGTCTGCCTAAGCTCAGGTCCCCGTACTCTCAGCTTTGTTTTTTCACAAGCTGTCTCTACCCCACTGTTTCATCTGGTCTCTCTCCTTCAGTTCTGTTCCTTGTGTTTTATCCGTCAATCTATCTCTCTCTCTCCCCCATAATCTGATACCGTGTCCATCCAGTCCTCGCTCCATCGGTCACAGTGAACCCTGTTAGATTCCACTCACAGTGCCAATCCAAAGTCCAACATATGACCAGAAGGCCAAAATGGAAACGGAAAATGCACTTCAGGCAGCATCTGTGGTGAGAGACAGAGTGTTTCTCGTCAGGGCTGGGAGCTGTTAGCAATGAGTGATCGCAACAATGATCCCGGGAATGACAGGCTTGACGTACGAGGAGGGTTTGAGGTCTCTGCGTCTGTACCTCATCGAATCATAGAATCCCTACAGTGCAGAAGGAGGGCATTTGGCCCATCGAGTCTTCACCAACCACAATCCCACCCAGCCCCTATCCCCATAACCCCATATATCGACCCTACTAATCTTTCTGATGCTAACTTAACATGGCCAATCCACCTAACCTGCACATCTTTGGACACTAAGGGACAATTTAGCATGGCCAATCCACCTAACCTGCACATCTTTGGGCACTAAGGAGCAATTTAGCATGGCCAATCCACCTAACCTGCACATCTTTGGACACTAAGGGGAAAATTAGCATGGCCAATCCACCTAACTGTGAGAGGAAACCAAAAACTCGGAGGAAACCCACGCAGACGCGGGGAGAACGTGCAAACTCCACACAGACAGTGACCCAATCCAGGAATTGAACCCTGGTCCCCAGCACTGTGAGGCAGCAATGCTAACCACTATGCCACCGTGCCACCCCCAAACTTTACTCTTTTTTAGAAAGTTTATTAAAAGGAGACCAAAACTGCACACAATATTCTAGATGTGGCCTCGCCAAGGCCCTGTATAATTGCAACAACACATCCCTGCTCCTGTACTCGAAACTCTCGCAATGAAGGCCAACATACCATTTGCCTTCTTTACCGCCTGCTGCACCTGCATGCTCACCTTCAGCGACTGGTGCACAAGGACACCCAGGTCCCGCTGCACACTCCCCTCTCCCAATTTACAGCCATTCGGGTAGTAATCTGCCGCCTTGTTTTTGCTTCCAAAGTGAATAATCTCACATTTATCCAAATTATGCTGAATCTGCCATTGATTTGCCCACTCCTGCATCTGTCCAGATCATGCTGAAGTGCCTTGAACTGAGTGGTTTACTCAGCTACATCAGAGGGGCAGTGAAAGGATAACCATATTGCAGTGGACCTGGAGTCACATGTAAGCCAGACCAGGTAAAGACAGCAGATTTCACATATCATAGAATCCCTACAGTGCAGAAGGAGGCCATTCGGCCCATTAAGCCTGCACCGACAACAATCCCACCTATCCCGTGACCCATAACACATCTATCCAGCTAATCCCCCTGAAGCTCGGGTCAATTTATCATGGCCAATCCATCTAACCCGCACATTTTTGGAGTGTGGGAGGAAATTGGAGCATCCGGAGGAAACCCACGCAGACACGGGGAGAATGTGCAAACTCTGCACAGACAGTGACCCAAGGCCAGAACTGAGCCCAGTTCCCTGGCGCTGTGAGGCAGCAGTGCTAACCACTGTGCTGCCCCCTAAAGGGACACTAGTGAACCAGATTGTTACAATGACTGGGGCTAACTTCAAATTCCAGATTTTTATTAACTGAATTTAAATTCCACCAGCTGCTGTGGTGGGATTTGAACCTGTGTCTCCAGAGCATTAGCCTGGGCCTCAGGATTACTAGCGCAGTGACAATGCCACTGTGCTGCCGCCATCCTCACCTGTATGCAGGTTGCATAAGTGCTTGGCACATGTATGGTTCACTTGTACACTAGTGCCCACATAGAGAACACATGACTCACACCGAGGGGTCAGCCTGGCACTGGACAGAGCTCTGTGTACAAGCATGAAGACAACTCCTCGCTTTACTGTGTATACGTACATAGTTCTTATATTTAATGTGGATAGTTCACCTACCCAAGAATTCATCAAGGCCTACCAAATCCAACACCTTTTAACACAAATGAAACAAAGAAACGTCGAAAATGGGAGCAGATGGAGGCCATTTGGCCCATCAGATCTGCTCTGCTATTCAAAATGATCATGGTTGATCCTCTATCTCAATGCCATACTCCCGCAATCTCCCCATACCCCTTGACACCTGTAGAATCTATCTATTTCCTTCTTAAATATATTCAGTGACTTGACTTCCATAACCTTCTGTGGTCGAGACTTCCACAGGTTCGCCACCCTCTGGGTGAAGAGGCTCCTCCTCATCTCAGTTCTCAAAGGCCTGCCCCATATCCTGAGAGCGTGACCCCTTATTCTAGACCCTCCTAGCCAGAGGAAACAACATTCCTGCATCCAGTCTGAGCAGCCCTGTCAGAATTTTATACATTTCAATGAGGTCCCCCTCTCATTCTTCTAGATTTCAGTGAATACAGGACCAGTCCAACAACAATCCTGCCATCCCAGGAAGCAGTCTGGTGAACCTTCGCTGCACTCCCCTCTCTGGCAAGCATATCCTTCCTTAGGTAAGGAGACCAAAACTGAACATAGTACTCCAGGTGTGGTCTCACCAAGGCCCTGTACAGCTATAGTAAGCCACCCTTGCTCCTGTACTCAAATCTCTTGCAGTGAAGACCAACATACCATTTACCATCCAAACTCTAAAAATGTGCTCGTTAGGTGGATTGGCCATGCTAAACTACCCTTTAGTGTCCAAAGATGTGTAGGTTAGGTAGATTGGCCATGATAAATTGCCCCTTAGTGTCCAAAGATGTGGAGGTTAGCCAGGATGAATGTGCAGGGTGCGGGGATCGGGTGGGTGTGCAGACTTGGGTAAGAGTCTCTGTCAGAGTCGGTGTGGATTCAATGGGCCGAATGGTCTCCATCTGCACTGTAGGGATTCTGTGAATCTGTGAACTGCATGCTTGCTTTCAGTAACACCCAGGTCCCTTCTCACATCAACACACAGGGTCTCCTGCCTGTCCTGGATGTAACGTGTGGAACTGTTTCACATGGCTCAACAGCTGGTGTAGGAGGGAGGGTTCCAGATATCTGGACCATTGGGATCTCTTCTGGGGCAGGTGGGGCCTATACAAGAAGGACGGGTTGCATCTAACTGGAAGGGCATAAATATTCTAGCCGGAAGGTTTGCTAGTGTCACACGGGAGGATTTAAACTAGTTTGGCGGGGGGGTGGGAACCAAAGCAAAGGTGAATTAGCTGAAGGGGAACCAGAGAGTAGGGCCAGTCAGACTGAGCGAAACAGCAGGCAGGGTGGGATTGCTAATCAGAGAGGGTCCGGTGGACTGAAGTGCATTTGTTTCAATGCGAGAAGTGTAACAGGTAAGGCAGATGAACTTAGAGCTTGGATTAGTACCAGGAACTATGATGTTGTTGCCATTACAGAGACTTGGTTAAGGGACGGACAGAATTGGCAGCTTAACATTCCAGGATACAGATGCTTCAGGTGGGATAGAGGGGGATGTAAAAGGGGTGGGGGAGTTGCACTACTGGTTAAGGAGACTTTCACAGCTGTACTCCGGGAGGACACCTTGGAGGGCTCATACAGCAAGGCAATATGGGTAGAGCTCAGGAATAGGAAGGGTGTAGTCACAATGTTGAGGGTTTACTATCGGCCACCCAACTGCCAGCGGCAGACAGAGGAACAGATATCTAGGCAGATTTTGGCAAGGTGTAAAAGTAACAGGGTTGTTGTGGTGGGAGATTTTAACTTCCCCTATATTGACTGGGACTCACTTAGTGCTAGGGGTGTGGATGGGGCAGAGTTTGTAAGGAGCATCCAGGAGGGCTTCCTGAAACAGTATGTAGATAGTCCAACTAGGGAAGGGGCCATACTGGACCTGGTATTGGGGAATGAGCCCGGCCAGGTGGTCGATGTTTCAGTAGGGGAGCAGTTCGGGAACAGTGACCACAATTCAGTAAGCTTTAAGGTACTGATGGATAAAGATAAGTGTAATCCTCAAGTTAAGGTGCTAATTGGGGGAAAGCTAATTACAACAATATTAGGCAGGAACTGAAGAATGTAGATTGGTGGCAGATGTTTGAGGGCAAATCAACATCTGGCATGTGGGAGCTTTCAAGTGTAAGTTGATAGGGATTCAGGACCGGCACATTCCTGTAAGGATGAAGGATAAGTATGGCAAGTTTCAGGAATCTTGGATAACAAGAGATAATGTGATCCTAGTCAAAGAGAAAATGGAAGCATTTGTCAAAGCTAGGAGGCTGGAACACACAAAGCAAGTGTGGAATACAAGGAAAGTAGAAAGAAACTTAAGCAAGGAATAAGGAGGGCTAAAAGGGGTCATGAAAAGTCATTGGCCAGCAGAATTAAAGAAAATCCCAAGGCTTTTTACATATATGTAAAGACCAAAAGGGTAGCCAGGGAGAGGGTTGGCCCACTCAAGGACAGGGGAGGGAATCTATGTGTGGAGCCAGAGGAAATGGACAAGGTATTAACTGAGTACTTTGTGTCAGTATTCACCAAAGAGAAGGACTTGGTGAATGATGAGTCTGGGAAAGGATGTGTAGATAGTTTGAGTCATATTGAGATCAAAAAGGAGGTGATATTGGGTTCTTGAGAAACATTAAGGTAGACAAGTCCCCAAGACCTGATGGGATATACCCCAGATATTGAGAGAGGCAGGGGGGGAATTGCTGGGGCCTTGAGAGAAATCTTTGTATCCGCACTGGCTACAGGGGAGGTCCAGAGGTTTGGAGAATAGCCAATGTTGTTCCTTTGTTTAAGAAGGGTAGCAAGAATAATCCAGGTAATTACAGGCCGGTGAGCCTTACATCAGTGGTAGGGAAATTATTGGAGAGGATTCTTCGAGGTAGGATTTGCTTCCACTTGGAAATAAGTGGACGTATTAGCGAGAGGCAACATGGCTTTGTGAAGCGGAGGTCGTGCCTCACTAATGTGATTGAGTTTTTTGAGGAAGTGACGAAGATGATTGATGAGGGTAGGGCAGTGGATGTTGTCTACATGGACTTCAGTAAGGCCTTTAACAAGGTCCCTCATGGCAGGCTGGTGCAGAAGGTGAAGTTGCATGGGATCAGAGGTGAGCTGGCAAGGTGGATACAAAACTGGCTCGGTCAAAGAAGACAGAGGGTAGCAGTGGAAGGATGCGTTTCTGAATGGAGGGCTGTGACAAGTGGCATTCCTCAGGGATTAGTGCTGGGACCTTTGCTGTTTGTAATATATATAAATGATTTGGAGGAAAATGTAACTGGATTGATTAGTAAGTTTGCGGACGACACAAAGGTTGGTGGATTTGCGGATAGCGATGAGGACCATCAGAGGATACAGCAGGATATAGATCAGTTGGAGACTTGGGCGGAGAGGTGGCAGATGGAGTTTAAATCCGGACAAATGTGAGGTAATGCATTTTGGAAGCTGTAATACAAATAGGAAATATACAGTAAATGGCAGAACCCTTAAGAGTATTGATAGGCAGAGGGATCTGGGTGTGCAGGTACACAGGTCACTGAAAGTGGCAATGCAGGTGGAGAAGGTAGTCAAGAAGGCATACGGCATGCTTGTCTTCATTGGCTGGGGCATTGAGTTTAAAAATTGGCAAGTCATGTTGCAGCTTTATGGTATCTTAGTTAGGCCGCACTTGGAATATAGTGTTCAATTCTGGTCGCCCCACACTGCCAGAAGGATGTGGAGGCTTTGGAGAGGGTACAGAAAAGATTTACCAGGAGGTTGCCTGGTATGGAGGGCATTAGCTATGTGGAGAGGTTGGAGAAACTTGGTTTTTCTCACTGGAATGACGGAAGTTGAGGGGCGACCTAATAGAAGTCTACAAGATTATGAGAGGCATGGACAGAGTGGATAGTCAGAAGTTATTTCCCAGGGTGGAAGAGTCAATTACTAGGGGGCACAGGTTTAAGGTGCGAGGGGCAAGGTTTAAAGGAGATGTACGAGGCAAGATTTTTTACACAGAGAGTGGTGGGTGCCTGGAACTCACTGCTGGGGGAGGTAGTGGAAGCGGATACAATAGTGACTTTTAAGGGACATCTTGACAAATACATGAAGAGGATGGGAATGGGGAGATATGGTCCCCGGAAGGGTAGGGGGTTTTAGTTCAGTCGGGCAATATGGTTGGTGCAGGCTTGGAGGGCCGAAGGGCCTGTTCCTGTGCTGTAATTTTCTTTGTTCTTTGTGGCTGGGCTGGCATTGACAGCGAGGCTGTCCCATCATTCACTAGGTGCCTGCCCCCCGGGATGAGGTGTGCTGCTGTGCGTGTCTGGCGTTCCCAGCTATGCCCGCTGGGACTCGGGGAACAGGCC
The DNA here is from genome assembly GCF_964213995.1 of Mustelus asterias. Taxonomy (NCBI): domain Eukaryota; kingdom Metazoa; phylum Chordata; class Chondrichthyes; order Carcharhiniformes; family Triakidae; genus Mustelus; species Mustelus asterias. The sequence goes on from NC_135819.1 coordinate 20,918,045, forward strand.
AGGTGACGGTCGGATGGCGCCGGGCTGGGCAGTGAGGTCACGGCAGGCTGGGAAAATCAGCGGGAGGGAGGGATGACTCAGTGCGAATCACGGACTCCCTCAGGAACACCCCTTGGGTGTGGGGGAGGTGGAGGGGGCGGGTGCTTCCGACACGGAAACACCGGAGGCAACCCTCGCTGGAGCCAATTTACTGTTGACAAGTGTGGATGTGGGTGGGGAATGACAGAGCGGGGAATAGATTTTCCACTTACAGCATCAATGTCAAAACAGGCAGCTCAGACACAAAGGACAATGTTGTAAAGCAATAACTGAAATGACTGGTCCCAAGCCTGCCTGCGGAGCCTGACGCGCTTGGCAGGCACCTGGGAGACAAGATCAAAGTTTGGTTGATATTGTATCTCTTCCCAGTCTATAAACCATCTCCATACATCAAAACATCAGACAGAGCGGCACAGCACCTGACAAGGTGGGCAAGCCTCCCACAACATTGCTGCGCTGATCCTAAACCGACACCACATTGTCACATTGCAAGGAGCCACAAGCAGATATTTCACATTATTGTCAACAGACTGTGGGTCATGAGGGTTTATTCTGCATTAGTCAAGATATGCTGCAGAGGGAGCTTTACTCTGTATCTAACCCCGTACTGTAACTGTCCTGGGAGTGTTTGATGGGGACAGTGTAGAGGGAGCTTTACTCTATATCTAACCCCGTGCTGTACCTGTCCTGGGAGTGTTTGATGGGGGACAGTGTAGAGGGAGCTTTACTCTGTATCTAACCCCGTGCTGTACCTGTCCTGGGAGTGTTTGATGGGGACAGTTCGAGGGAGCTTTACTCTGTATCTAACCCCGTGCTGTACCTGTCCTGGGAGTGTTTGATGGGGGACAGTGTAGAGGGAGCTTTACTCTGTATCTAACCCCGTGCTGTACCTGTCCTGGGAGTGTTTGATGGGGACAGTTCGAGGGAGCTTTACTCTGTATCTAACCCCGTGCTGTAACTGTCCTGGGAATGTTTGATGGGGACAGTGTAGAGGGAACTTTACTCTGTATCTAACCCCGTGCTGTACCTGTGTTTGATGGGGACAGTGTAGAGGGAGCTTTACTCTGGATCTAACCCCGTGCTGTACCTATGTTTGATGGGGACAGTGTAGAGGGAGCTTTACTCTGTATCTAACCCTGTGCTGTACCTGTCCTGTGAGTGTTTGATGGGGGACAGTGTAGAGGGAGCTTTACTCTGCATCTAACCCCATGCTGTACCTGCCTTGGGAGTGTTTGATGTGGGACAGTGTAGAGGGAGCTTTACTCTGTACCTAACCCCGTGCTGTACCTGTCCTGGGAGTGTTTGATGGAGACAGTGTAGAGGGAACTTTAATCTGTATCTAACCAGTTGCTGTGCCTCTCCTGGGAGTGTTTGATGGGGACAGTGCAGAGGGAACTTTACTCTGTATCTAACCCCGTGCTGTACCTGTCCTGGGAGTGTTTGATGCGGACAGCTTTGAGGGAGCTTTACTCTGTATCTAACCCTGTGCTGTACCTGTCCTGGGAGTGTTTGATGCGGACAGCGTTGAGGGAGCTTTACTCTGTACCTAAGCCCAGCAGCAGGTATGAGCAAATTGTTCCGTATTGTACTGGTACATTGTGTCTGGGCAGTGAGGCAGATGATGGAAAAGAATTCCATTCCCTGTTCATTCACCCTCCTCCAGTGACACAAATAAACACAGGAGTCTTGTCCATCTGGGACAGCTCTCTCTGCACTCCAGGCATTCATGTCGGAGACATCCCACACTCCACTGAGCGGCTGTTCCGCAGGGAATCACAGTGCAAATTTACCAATCTTGCCAGGCTGCCGTGACCTCAGCACCTGCCTGTGTGTCAAAGCTGTTGAGCAGAAAGGGGAGCTCCGCGCTCTCTGCACACACACAGCCAGCAGGGAGCAGCGAGGGCCTGTGGAACTGAACACTCACGGCAGGGACAGGCACCAGGAAATCGACAGCTGTTACTCCTGATCCTGGATCCAGCTGCAAAGCTGGACTGAAATCCCACTCTCATCCCTGTGACACGCTTCCCGGCGACCATCGTATCAATCTTTCCCCACTCCCTTCACCTCCCATTTCGGAATTCCTTTCAATAGACCAGGAAGCCTGAAGATGCTTCTACATTGCTGGAATCACACATCACTGCTTGGTGTTCAGACACACACACACACACTCACATACATGTGCAAACATACATGCACACACATACACAAACACTGGTGTGCGCATGCACACACTGTCGCACACACACACACACTCGTGCACACATGTGAAAACATGCACATGCACGCAGACATGCAAACACAGACACACACTCAGACATGCTTGCATACACAGACGTGCACACATGCACATGACACACACTCGTGTATGCGCACATACTCACATGCAAGCACACACACTGTTGTGACGCACTCACACACAATCTCACGCAAACATGCGTGCACACTCATGCACACACAAACACACACACTCACGCAAACTCACACACAGTCACACAAACTGACACACACACACACACACAAAACCACAAATATATTTACCCACAGATACACTGACACCCCTGCCCACAAATTTACAGATTTGAACTACAATGAAAAGACGGTGACAGGCTCAGTGTCACTATGTCAATAGATTACATTTACACCAAATAATATTGGCAATTAGGGTGACTTTTAATAGTGTAGGTCAGTGAACTGAATGGGAAATGTCATGTATCCAACACTGGTGATCATCATTTTGTATTTAATTCCTGTCAATGTAATGGATATATGGCTGGGCCTCTGCAGGTGAACAATCCATAGAATCCCTCCTGTGCAGAAGGAGGCCATTTGGCCCATCGAGTGTGCACTGACTCTCTGAAAGAGCATCTTACCCAGGCCCTCTCTGCTCCCTATCCCCGTAACCACACGCATTTACCATGGTCAAACTACCGGCACGATGACACAGTGGTTAGCACTGCGGCCTCACAGCGCCAGGGACCCAGGATCGATTCCCGGCTTGGGTCACTGTCCGTGTGGAGTCTGCACGTTCTCCCTGTGTCTGCGTGGGTTTCCTCCGGGTGCTCCGGTTTCCTCCCACAGTCTGAAAGACGTGCTGGTTGGCCGTGCTAACTTCTCCCTCAGTGTACCCGAACAGGCGCCGGAGTGTGGCGACTAGGGGATTTTCACAGTAACTTCATTGCATTGTGAATGTAAGCCTTACTTGTGACACGAATAAATAAACCTAACCTCAACATCATTATACACTAAGGGGCAATTCAGCATGGCCAATCCCCCTAACCTGCACATCTTTGGACTGTGGGGGGAAACCAGAGCACCCAGAGGAAACCCACGCAGACACGGGGAGAACGTGCAGACTCCACACAGGCAGTGTGGAATCGAATTTGAAGCAATTGAGACTTGAGAAATTGTTCAGAGCAAGGACATATTCAGCCAGGCAGTAGAGGGTGGTGGTGCATGGGGACCGTTCAGGTCTCCCATCAAGAAGGAAGCAGACCGTCCAGTGAGGGGAAAACAAGGAGTGGAGAAATTGGGCGGCCACAGTGAACTGCAGTTGGTTAGCGTTAGGAAGCAGGAAATTCCTGAAGTGATGTCGTGTGTCAGAAGAATCATGAATGTACGTGGGCAGAGACTGGACAAGGGGAGCAACAAGAGTATCAAGGGAGGGAGAAATGAGCTTGTGGGGCAGGAACTGGCTGAAATGGTCAGTCTTTCGGGACAGTCAAGTTTATTTTATTCGTGTCACAAGTAGGCTTATATCAACGATGCACCCTAACCAGCACATCTTTGGAGTGTGGGAGGAAACCGGAGCACCCGGAGGAAACCCACGCAGACACGGGGAGAATGTGCAAACTCCACACAGACAGCGACCCAAGCCGGGAATTGAACCCGGGTCCCTGGCGCTGTGAGGCAGCAGTGCTAACCACTGTGCCACCATGCTGCCCCCTAACCACTGTGCCACCGCGCCACTCTCATACTCTCCATGCCGCCTCCATAGACTCTCACTAACTCACTGCAGTGTTAATGTAAGCCAATTGTGATACTAATAAATAAACTTACTTAGAGGGGATGGGGGGGCCGTGGGTGGGCTGGGGGCATGACTTGGCATGGATGGCATGAGGGGTTACGGGGGGTTGGGTGGGGACATGCATTGGCGATAAGGTTAATGGGGGTGAGGGAGGGGGTGAGGGAGGGGGTGGGAGGGATGCGGGCGAGTGGGTTTGTAAACTAACTGGGTTGAAGACTAGGAAAACTGAGATGGGGCTTCCAACTAGTCTGTCTGGGCACTTGCCCCGCCCCTGTGGCCTCCTTTGCTGGGTATCTGGGGTTGGCAGGTCCCGTCTCTCTCCCACACCTCTGCCCCTGGAGTGAAAATCCTGGGTTCGAAGGGTCGTGAATGTAGCCCAATCCATCACGCAAACCAGCCTCCCATCCATTGACTCCGTCTACACTTCCTGCTGCCTCAGGAAAAGCAGCCAGCATAATTAAGGACCCCATGCACCCAGGACATTCTCTCTTCCACCTTCTTCTGTCGGGAAAAAGATCCAAAAGTCTGAGGTCACGTACCAACCGACTCAAGAACAGCTTCTTCCCTGCTGCTGTCAGACTTTTGAATGGACCTACCTCGCATTAAGTTGATCTTTCTCTACACCCTAGCTATGACTGTAACACTACATTCTGCACTCTCTCCTTTCCTTCTCTATGAACGGTATGCTTTGTCTGTACAGCGCGCAAGAAACAATACTTTTCACTGTATGTTAATACATGTGACAATAATAAATCAAATCAAAATCAAAAATTTCACTGAGACATGTCTGGAAAAGTGGGAAAATTTCCAACTTGGGATACCCACCTTAGAACACCCTAAATTGATCACATCCTGCTGTTCGGGAAGAACTCAAAACCCCGTTGAGATAATTACTGGGTTTGAAACTCAGCCAAGCATTCATAATGGCACAATGACAGCCCTTGGGAAAATGTCAACAAATAGCTCGATTGAAACTGCACAACCAGATGCCATTTTATGCCTGTGAATCAAAGCAGGGCAGCAAATATTTCTTTTTAAAATTATTACTGACAGCAGCAGCCGTTTGACAGTCCTTTACCCTGGGAGCCTCCTCATATACTGCTGTTATCATTTTATAGAACTGCGGTACCAACTTCCTGCAATCATAGAATCCTTACAGTGCTAAAGGAGGCCATTTGGCCCATCGAGTCTGCACCGACCACAATCCCACTCAGGCCCTATCGCCATAACCCCATGCATTTACCCTAGCCAGTCCTCCTAACACCAAGGGGCAATTTAGCATGGCCAATCCACCTAACCCGCACATCTTTGGACTGTGGGAGGAAATCGGAGGACATGGGGCGAACATGCAGACTCCGCACAGGCAGTGACCCAAGGCCGGAATTGAACCCGAGTCCCTGGTGCTGTGAGGCAGCAGTGCTCGCCACTGTGCCACCGTGCCACCCAGCCGCAAGTATCCAGCATTGCAGTTTGCACAAACGTTTAGTGCTTCCTCAGAAGAATCTTGTCTTAGCTGCTTTTCATCGATCAACTGGATTGTGCGCCCAAATCGAAACTGGGTGGATCTGGGATGGTTTCACCGGCACAGTGGGCAGGAAAGGGTTTTTGAAATCCTCTTTCTCTCCACAGATGAATGACAGGAAACAGCATCTCTCCGAGTTTGCCAGGACATTGCGAAAGCGCTGCAGGCCACCTCTTCAGCTGTGCGCTGATATTCGAGGCCAGTGATTTCCAGCTGGTGCCATGTAAGACACTTGTTCACATCCATCACGGTCCTCTCTGCACCCTGCTCCTTTTCCAGCTCAGTGACTCTCACTCTCTGTTTGTCGATTCCGGGGATGAAAGGGTGTTGGTGAGGCCAGATTCTACACAGTTCTGGTCTCCGTATTTGAGGAAGGATGGGGTGGCATTGGAGGCAGTTCAGAGGAGGTTCACCAGATTGATTCCGGGAATGAAAGGGTTGGCGTATGAGGAGAGATAAATAGTTTGGGCTTATACTCACTGGAGCACAGAAGGTTGCGAGGGGATTTGATCGAGGTATATTAAATACTAAACTTTTAGAATTTAGAATTAGAGCGTGGCACGGCGGCACAGCGGTTAGCACTGCTGCCTCACAGCGCCAGGGACCCGGGTTCGATTCCCGGCTCGGGTCACTGTCTGTGTGGAGTCTGCACGTTCTCCCTGTGTCTGCGTGGGTTTCCTCCGGTTGTTCTGGTTTCCCCCCACATTTTGAAAGACTTGCTGGTGAGGTGCATTGACCCAAACAGGCACCGGAGTGTTTCCATACTTCCACACTCTTCCTCGGCAAAGCAGCCAGCATAATTAAGAATCCCACTCACCCCGGACATTCTCTCTTCCACCATCTTCCATCGGGAAAAATATACAAAAGTCTGAGGTCACGCACCAACCGACTCAAGAACAGCTTCTTCCCTGCTGCCGTCAGACTTGTGAATGGACCTACCTCGCATTAAGTTGATCTTTCTCTACACCCTAGCTGTGGCTGTAACACTACATTCTGCACTCTCTCCTTTCCTTCTCTATGAACGGTATGCTTTGTATGTATAGCGCTCAAGAAACAATACTTTTCACTGTATGTTAATACATGTGACAATAATAAATCAAATCAAATCAAATCAAAGACGTACTGGTTAGGGTGCATTGACCTGAAAGGGCACCGGAGTGTGGCGACCAGGGGAATTTCACAGTAACTTCACTAAAGTTTATTTATTAGTGTCACAAGTAGGCTTACATTAACACTGCAAACTGTAAACGGGATTGATAGAGTAAACGCAGACCAAATGTTTCCCCTTGTGGGGCAATCTCGAACAAGGAGTCACGGGTATAGGTTGAGTGACAGTAGATTTAAAACTGAGATGAGGAGGAACCACTTCTCGCAGAGGGGGGTGAATTTGTGGAACTCGCTGCCCCCCATCGCGCGGTGGAGTCTGAATCGGTGAATGGTTTCAAGAAGGCGATAGATATATTTCTAATAGAAAACGGGTCAATGGGATATGGGGAAGAGGTGGGGAGGTGGATTTGAGACCAGGGAGAGATCAGCCATGATCTGATTGAATGGCGGAGCAGGCTCGAAGGGCTGGATTTGCCGATTTCCACTCCTAATTCCTATGTTCCTGTGTTTTTATGACACATCCGTCTCCGGGAAGGTCAGAGGGCTTCTTTGCTTACAATGACCCATGCACGAGTCACAGAGAGATAGAACCATACACCACAGAGGCGGCCATTCGCTTCTTCATACCCCAGCTCTTTGAAAGATCTATCCAATTAGCTACACTCCCCCAACTCCATCCACATAACCCGGAGATTTTTTTTGTTGCCTTTCCGATGCTATATCCAGTTTCTGTCTGAAAGCTCCCACTCATTCCTGGCTATTATAACTCACTGTGTGTTAAAAACCAAACCTTCGCTGTTCACCACTGCCCTTCCTTCACTGTCGCTGGGTCAAAATCCTGGAGCTCCCTCCCTCCCTCCCTCCCTCCCTCCCTACACCACGTGGACTACAGCGGTTCAAGAAGGTGGCTCAAAGGCAGGATTTTTCTCCCTTTCTGTGACATATTTTGTGGCAGCAGGAAATGGCGTGTGACTCGCTGGCGGTGGGAGCTTATGGTCCTGCCATTGTCATCGGGGTTTCCGGTTGAAGGCAACCCTGGCTACTGGGAAACCCTTGCGGGGGTGCACTGCTGGCGGGACTGTAAAATCCCACCAGAATGAATGGCAGCAAGGTTTGGGCACTTGCCCTGGTGATTTACACCAGGGTTGCAGACAGTAGTGCCTTAGAGACTGATCATCAGTTCCTGGAGACACCAGGTCTAGCTTGCCGACACTAGACCTGTTCCTAGGGACCCCAGGCCTAGCTGGGAGACCCCAGGCCTATCCTAGAAACCTCAGGCCTATCCGGGAGACCCCAGGCCTGTCCTGGAGACAACAGGCCTATCTTGGAGACAACAGGCCTATCTTGGAGACAGCAGGTCTATCCTGGAGACCACAAGCCTATCCTGGAGACCCCAGGCCTATCCTGGAGACCCCAGGCCTATCCTGGAGACCCCAGGCTTATCCTGGAGACCCCAGGCCTTTCCTGGAGACACCAGGCCTATCCTGGAGACCCCAGGCCTATCCTGGAGACCCCAGGCCTTTCCTGGAGACACCAGGCCTATCCTGGCGACACCAGGCCTATCCTGGAGACCCCAGGCTTATCCTGGAGACCCCAGGCCTTTCCTGGAGACACCAGGCCTATCCTGGAGACCCCAGGCCTATCCTGGAGACCCCAGGCCTTTCCTGGAGACACCAGGCCTATCCTGGCGACACCAGGCCTATCCTGGAGACACCAGACCTACCCTGAAGAGGCCAGACCTACCTTGGAGAGCCCAGGCCTACCCTGGAGAGCCCAAACCTACCCGAGAGACCCCGGCCTTACCCTAGAGACCCCGGGCCTATCCCAGAGACCCCGGGCCTATCCTGGAGACCACAGGCCTATCCCGGAGACCACAGGCCTATCCCGGAGACGCCAGGCCTATCCCAGAGACATCAGGCTTACCCTGGAGCGTTGGCACCCTGGATGGCTGTCAGAGAGAGGGATGGAGTCAGCTGGCAAGGCAAGAATAGCTTGCGATGGTCATTGGCCAGAATTGGGAGAGCGGACAGCCCGTGGGGGAGGGTGAGAGAGAAGAGAGAACTGTGAAGAGCGACAGAGAACTGCAAAGATTATCAGGCAGCAGGAGAGCGTTTTGTGTGAGCGGACAGTGTTTCGGACTGAATGATTTAGGTCATTCTTCCTCATTAAGGGGGGAGGGTGGGGGGGGAGGCTTTGAGTGGTTTTTAGTAGATGATCAAATTTCAGAATCAAATCCATTCAGCATTTTAATTACAGTGTCTGGAAACTGGAAGCTCTCAGCCTCTGGTGTGTCTGTAATAGAATTCAGATGAAACTCGCTCGCTGCTGACAGAGATGTCGGCATTTTACCGTGTACTCACAGCCCGTGGTGAAAGGAACAGAGACATAAAAAACAGCAGCTCGTTAGAGAAGATTAACAATAAACCTCATTTACTTCGAGCGAGAGCATTCCTGCCAGGGCTCATTATTCAGAATGAGGCCCTCCGATCCAAAGGCCTATTTACCCTGCGAAGGTGTTTATTTGAATGGCGTCAGTGTGTATTCATCGACACCACAATTGCTTACGGAAGCATGTAAATAAGGACTTGCATTAATGTAGCGCCTTTCTCCGATCTCAGGAGGCCCCCCCCCCCCCCCCCCCCCCCACCAAAGCACTTCACGGGCAATAAAACACCTTGGAAGCATGGTGACTGTTTGCTTTGCGGGAGGTGTGGCAGCCATGTTGTGCACAGCAAGCTGCCACGCCTCCACAGCAATGGCCAGCGAACGTTGGCCGGGATAAGGGAGCCCCTGCGCTTCCTCGACTGCTCCTGGGGAGGTGTGTGGTAAACCACTGTTAAGCTTATTGCCTGTGTGTATGTACGACATGCCTGGGCATGCCCCTGCCGGCCCTGCCTGAGACTCCTCCGCCAACGCCCCCCCCCCCCCCCCCCCTGCCCCCGGCCTGGTCCAGGTATAAAGGTGACTGCTCCCAACCCCCCTGCCTCAGTCGCTGGACCAGTTCATCAGCATGGATGTGCTCCAAGTCTTTTGCGAATAAAAGCCTATTTGTTCTTGCATACTAACTAGTCTTTGCTTGATTGATAGTGCATCAAGGTGTAGATGCCCTACAGTGCAGAAGGGGGCCATTCGGCCCATGGGGTCTGCACTGACTCTTTGACTGTGCATCATACCCAGGCCCTCTCCCTGTAAGCACTAACCTGCACATCTTTGGACACTAAGGGGCAATTTAGCATGGCCGATCCACCTAACCTGCACATCTTTGGACACTAAGGGGCAATTTAGCATGGCCAATCCACCTAACCTACACATCTTTGGACACTAAGCGGCAATTTAGCATGGCCAATCCACCTAACCTGCACATCTTTGGGCACTAAGGGGCAACTTAGCACGGCCAATCCGCCTACACATCTTTAGACACTAAGGGGCTATTTAGCATGGCCAATCCACCTAACCTGCACATCTTTGGACACTAAGGGGCAATTTAGCATGGCCAATCCACCTAACCTACACATCTTTGGACACTAAGGGGCAATTTAGCATGGCCAATCCACCTAACCTGCACATCTTTGGGCACTAAGGGGCAACTTAGCACGGCCAATCCACCTACACATCTTTGGACACTAAGGGGCAATTTAGCATGGCCAATCCACCTAACCTACACATCTTTGGACACTAAGCGGCAATTTAGCATGGCCAATCCACCTAACCTGCACATCTTTGGACACTAAGGGGCAATTTAGCATGGCCAATCCACCTAACCTACACATCTTTGGACACTAAGGGGCTATTTAACACGGCCAATCCAGCTAACCTGCACATCTTTGGACTGTGGGAGGAAACTGGAGCACCCGGAAGAAAACCAGGCAGACATGGGGAGAACGTGTAGACTCCGCACAGACAGTGACCCAAGGCCAGAAGCAAGCCCTGGTCCCTGGTGCTGTGAGGCAGCAGTGCTAACCGCTGTGTCCTTTATGACCACCAGGCTGGGCCTTGGTTTGAGGGTTCCGTTCACAAGATGGCTGCTCCAGCAGTGCGACCCGACCTCAGCTCCGGCATTGCAACCCATTATGTGTTCAGGTTCCCCAAACTGGATAAGAACCCGCAAATGTCAGACATGGAGGCTGCCCGCTGAGCCACAGCTGCCACCGACTCGAGTCCACACCGGATAGAAACTGTGCATTGTGTGTTAGATAAACAGGGATGACCAAGGCCAATCCCGGGGAGGAACCCAGTCAATGCTCTACAGACGACTGACCCAATAATCTGCAAGGCTATTTTTACAAGAGTCCTTGTCAGCTGTCTAAATCTGGAATGAGGCTTCAGGTAAACGAGGGGCCTAATGACTGCCTAGAGCCTCCGCTTGGGGCGGGACGATGGCACAGTGGTTAGCACTGCTGCCTCACAGCTCCAGGGTCCTGGGTTCGATCCCTGGCTTGGGTCACTGTCTGTGTGGAGTTTGCACATTCTCCTCGTGTCTGCGTGGGTTTCCTCCGGGTGCTCCGGTTTCCTCCCACAGTCTGAAAGACGTGCCGGTTAGGGTGCATTGACCGTGCTAAATTCTCCCTCAGTGTACCCGAACAGCGGATTTTCACAGTCACTTCATTGCAGTGTTAATGTAAGCCTACTTGTGACATGAATAAATAAACTTGAACTTAAGATGCACATGGGTGAGAGATAAGTTCAGGAAGGTCCTTGCCAGTAATTCAGACCTTGGGAGTGAACTGGCCACGTGAGGTGGCACAGTTGAAGGTGCGGAATACAGAAAACAGGGAACTGGGATTAAAAAGCTGGAAAAAAGCCCCAGGGGCATGATCTTACCGGCCGATCACGCCACGCCCTCGTTGCAGTGAAGTCGGAGAATTTGGCCTGCCAAATCTTCATTCACTGCGACGGGATGGGAGATCCCAGGAAATCCTGGGATGTGGTAAGATTCCAGCCTAAGGGTGGGATTTTCCAACCCTGCCTGCCAACAGGATTGTCCAGTCCCACTCAAAGTCAATGGACCTCTGGCTGGTCTAACACATCTTCAGGCAAGTATCCCATAAGACCATGAGATACAAAAGAAGGATTAGGCCATTCAGCTCACTGAGTCTGCTCCCCCATTCAATCATGGCTGATGTGATTCTCATCCCCATTCTCCTAGCTCGTAACTCTTGATCCCGTTATTGATCAAGAATCTATCTATCTCCATATTAAAGACACTCAATGACCTGGCCTCCACAGCCTTCTGTGGCAATGAATTCCACAGATTCACCACTCTCTGAAATCATGAAATCATAGAAACCCTCCAGTGCAGAAAGAGGCCATTCGGCCCATCGAGTCTGCACCGACCACAATCCCACCCAGGCCCTACCTCCATATCCTATACATTTACCCACTAATCCCTCTAAGCTACGCATCTCAGGACACCAAGGGGCAATTTTTAACCTGGCCAATCAACCTAACCCGCACATCTTTGGACAGTGGGAGGAAACCGGAGCACCCGGAGGAAACCCACGCAGACACGAGGAGAATGTGCAAACTCCACACAGACAGTGACCCAAGGCGGGAATCGAACCCAGGTCCCTGGAGCTGTGAAGCAGCAGTGCTAACCACTGTGCTACCGTGCCGCCCCTGAAGAAATTCCTCCTCATCTTTTAAAGGAGCGCCCCTTCACTCTGAGGTTGTGCCCCCTGCCAGAACAGCGCTGGGAAACCCCAGTCTATGACTAACAAATTGGGGAGTAGCTTCCAAAAGAGAAAATGCTGGAAAATCTCAGCAGGTCTGGCAGCATCTGTAAGGAGAGCAAAGAGCTGACGTTTCAGATGACCCTTTGTCAAAGCTAAAAGGCTGAGAAAGTGGGAGATATTTATACTGCAGGGGGAAGGAATGAAAGATGAGTCATGGCCACAGAAACCAGGGGAAAGGCTGCTAATGGCAGCCCATAGAGAGAAGGTGTGAATGGGCAACTGGCAGAGAAGCTGAAACCAGAGGGTAAACTGTGACAGATGAAGATGTGGGGGGAAGGGGGGAGATGGGTGAAAGAGAGGTAAAATGGAGAAAAAGGGGAGGAGAAAAGGTAAGGAAAGGGGGGATAAAATAGGGGGAAAGAGTGAGGGGGAAGAAGAATAAAGACAATAAAGAAATAAAAGGTAGAGAACAGTAAAAAAATTAATTAAAATGAAAACAAAGGGGTGGAGGTGGGGTAGAGCGAATCATCTGAGGTGTTCAATTCGATGTTGAGACCGGAAGGCTGTAACGTGTCCAGCTGGAAGATGAGATGCTGTTCCTCCAGTTTGCGTTGAACTTCACTGGAACATTGCAGCAGGCCAAGGACAGACATGTGGGCATGGGAGCGGGATCGTGTGTTAAAATGGCAGCAACCGGAAGGTCAGGGTCCTGATTGCGCACAGACCGAAGGTGCTCAGCAAAGCGATCACCCAGTCTACGCTTGGTCTCTCCGATATAGAGGAGACCAGAGAAACATCTGGAAAAGAGGGCAAACATCTGGAAAGAGGGCCCAGCCAGCGGTACCCATGTCCCACAAATAAAAAAATAGGTTGGGAGTTGGAATGTGACATCGGGGAGAAGCAGCAGTAAATGAGGTTGGTGGCACAGTGGTTAGCACAGTTGCCTCCCAGCCCCCGAGACCTGGGTTCGATTCCCGGCTTGGTGCGTAGCTTCAATGGCCCGTTCCAATTTCTACTTTGAACACATCCCCTTCCCTGTTCACACTCCAGTTCTCCTGTTTCTATCCCTTCTCCTGATCTTGGCCGTGTTCCCACCTCCGTGTCCAATCCCATTCCTATGTTCCTGTGACTCAGAGGTTGACAAGTCCCGCTTCCTGACTGGGATGTGACTGACGGCCGCAATGCTAATCCTTTGTCCTATCCTGCTGCTCCGTGCTCCTGTAAGCTGCTTAGCGTGGAAATCTCCATTCCGTACACCAGATGTTCATTACATAACTAGATAAAAGAACTGATCCCAATCAGTGGCCCCAGTGTCACTCCCACTCAGTGCTGTGTCACACATCCGGTGCTGAGGTCACCCATTACACAGCATCAACACGGTCGCTTCCGATCACCTTCACATCACCTTCAAAGATGACTTTAGTTGTACATCTCCACATAGATAACCCTACTACAGAACACCACTGAGTCTCAGTCACTGATAGGGGCGTTAACCTCTGACAACTATGCTGCAGAAGGAAGCAACTTACTCCTGCCTGGTGTTGCATGGTTTGCCCCAGCCTCTGTGTACATTACAATCTGAGCAAACAAGACTGACTTACTCCTCTGTGTGCTAGGTTGTGCGAGAATGGGTGGCTGTGTGTGTATGTTTATGGATTTGTTGTGTGTGTGTGAATGTGTGCGAATGAGTGTCAGTGTGAGCATGGGTGTGTGAGTGTATATTGTGTGAGTGTGTGTGAGAGTGTGTGTGAGTGTGCATGTAAGCGTGTCTCTGTTATATATTTAAATGGTTGCATAATTGCTTTACGAGCTGATCAGATGATTTGATGGAGATGTCATTAGGATGTTGCACAGGCTGCTGTTTTGGTTTCAGTTTGTCTTATACATAGGCTGCAGCTCCTTCAATAAATCTATCATTGTTACTTTGAATCTATGTGGGTAAACCACATATTTTATTTTTGTTTAAAACCTACAACCCCTAATATAGCTAGGACATTACAATGAGTTGTGCCTGTGTGAGTGTGTGTCTGTGTGTGAGAGTGTGTGTGTGTGTGAGAGTGTGTGTGTGAGAGTGTGTGAGTGTGAGTCAGTGTGTGTGTGTGTCAGTTGTCTGTGTGTGTGCCTCTGTGTGTATATGAATTGTCTGTGTCAATGAGAGTGTGTGTGAGTGAGTGTGTGTCTGATGTGAGAATACGTGTGTGTGTTTGAGTTCTCTGTGTGTGTATGATTTTGTGTGTGTGTGTGTGTGTAAGAACATGTGTGTCTGTGCATGTGATAGTGCGTGAGTTGTCTGTGTGTGCATGTGTGTATTTGTATGTGTGCATGTATGTGTATATATGTGTACATGTGTACATGGGGGGATGGTTGAGGTGCTGTGTGTGTGTGGAGAGGGGTAGGGGTGGTGCTGTCTGTGTGTGTGTGTGTATGATGGGAGGGTGGTTGCGGTTCTGTGTGTGTGTGTGTGTGTGTGTATGACGGGAGGGTGGTTGCGGTTCTGTGTGTGTGTGTGTGTGAGTGAGTGTGAGTGTGTGGGGGGGTGGTTGGGAGTGCTGTGTGTGTGTGTGTGAGTGAGTGTGAGTGTGTGGGGGGGTGGTTGGGAGTGCTGTGTGTGTGTGTGTGTGTGTGAGTGTGAGTATGTGGGGGGGTGGTTGCGGTTCTGTGTGTGTGTGTGTGAGTATGTCGGGGGGTGGTTGGGAGTGCTGTGTGTGTGTGTGTGTGTGTGTGTGTGAGTATGTGGGGGGGTGGTTGGGAGTGCTGTGTGTGTGTGAGTGTGAGTATGTGGGGGGGTGGTTGCGGTTCTGTGTGTGGGTGGATGTGTGGGGGGGTGGTTGCGGTTCTGTGTGTGTGTGTGTGTGTATGACGGGAGGGTGGTTGCGGTTCTGTGTGTGGGTGTGTGTATGATGGGAGGGTGGTTGCGGTTCTGTGTGTGTGGGTGTGTGGGGGGGTGGTTGCGGATCTGTGTGTGGGTGTGTGTGTGTATGACGGGAGGGTGGTTGCGGTTCTGTGTGTGTGTGTGTGTGTGTGTGTGAGTATGTGGGGGGGTGGTTGCGGATCTGTGTGTGTGTGTGTGTGTGAGTATGTGGGGGGGTGGTTGCGGATCTGTGTGTGTGTGTGTGTGTGTGTGTGTGAGTATGTGGGGGGGTGGTTGCGGTTCTGTGTGTGGGTGTGTGTATGATGGGAGGGTGGTTGCGGTTCTGTGTGTGTGTGTGTGTGAGTGAGTGTGAGTGTGTGGGGGGGTGGTTGCGGTTCTGTGTGTGGGTGTGTGTGTGTGTGTGTGTGTGTGTGTATGACGGGAGGGTGGTTGCGGTTCTGTGTGTGTGTGTGAGTATGTGGGGGGGTGGTTGCGGTTCTGTGTGTGAGTGTGTGAGTGTGAGTGTGTAGGGGGTGGTTGGGAGTGCTGTGCTGTGTGTGTGAGTATGTGGGGGGGTGGTTGCGGTTCTGTGTGTGAGTGTGTGAGTGTGAGTATGTAGGGGGTGGTTGGGAGTGCTGTGTGTGAGAGTGAGTGTGTAGGGGGTGGTTGGGAGTGCTGTGCTGTGTGTGTGAGTATGTGGGGGGGTGGTTGCGGTTCTGTGTGTGAGTGTGTGAGTGTGAGTATGTAGGGGGTGGTTGGGAGTGCTGTGTGTGAGTGTGAGTATGTAGGGGGTGGTTGGGAGTGCTGTGTGTGGGTGTGAGTGTGTAGGGGGTGGTTGGGAGTGCTGTGTGTGTGTGTGTGAGTGTGAGTGTGTAGGGGGTGGTTGGGAGTGCTGTGTGTGAGTGTGAGTATGTAGGGGGTGGTTGGGAGTGCTGTGTGTGAGTGTGAGTATGTAGGGGGTGGTTGGGAGTGCTGTGTGTGAGTGTGAGTATGTAGGGGGTGGTTGGGAGTGCTGTGTGTGAGTGTGAGTATGTAGGGGGTGGTTGGGAGTGCTGTGTGTGAGTGTGAGTATGTAGGGGGTGGTTGGGAGTGCTGTGTGTGAGTGTGAGTATGTAGGGGGTGGTTGGGAGTGCTGTGTGTGTGTGTGAGTGTGAGTATGTAGGGGGTGGTTGGGAGTGCTGTGTGTGTGTGTGGGTGTGTGGGGGGGTGGTTGCGGTTCTGTGTGTGTGTGTGTGAGTATGTAGGGGGTGGTTGGGAGTGCTGTGTGTGAGTGTGAGTATGTAGGGGGTGGTTGGGAGTGCTGTGTGTGAGTGTGAGTATGTAGGGGGTGGTTGGGAGTGCTGTGTGTGACTGTGAGTATGTAGGGGGTGGTTGGGAGTGCTGTGTGTGAGTGTGTGAGTGTGAGTGTGTAGGGGGTGGTTGGGAGTGCTGTGCTGTGAGTGTGAGTATGTAGGGGGTGGTTGGGAGTGCTGTGTGTGAGTGTGAGTATGTAGGGGGTGGTTGGGAGTGCTGTGCTGTGAGTGTGAGTATGTAGGGGGTGGTTGGGAGTGCTGTGTGTGAGTGTGAGTATGTAGGGGGTGGTTGGGAGTGCTGTGCTGTGAGTGTGAGTATGTAGGGGGTGGTTGGGAGTGCTGTGTGTGAGTGTGTGAGTGTGAGTGTGTAGGGGGTGGTTGGGAGTGCTGTGTGTGTGTGTGTGAGTGTGAGTGTGTAGGGGGTGGTTGGGAGTGCTGTGTGTGAGTGTGTGAGTGTGAGTGTGTAGGGGGTGGTTGGGAGTGCTGTGTGTGAGTGTGAGTGTGTAGGGGGTGGTTGGGAGTGCTGTGTGTGAGTGTGTGAGTGTGAGTGTGTAGGGGGTGGTTGGGAGTGCTGTGTGTGAGTGTGTGAGTGTGAGTGTGTAGGGGGTGGTTGGGAGTGCTGTGCGTGTGTGTGTGGGTGTGTGAGTATGTAGGGGGTGGTTGGGAGTGCTGTGTGTGAGTGTGTGAGTGTGAGTGTGTAGGGGGTGGTTGGGAGTGCTGTGTGTGAGTGTGTGAGTGTGAGTGTGTAGGGGGTGGTTGGGAGTGCTGTGCGTGTGTGTGTGGGTGTGTGAGTATGTAGGGGGTGGTTGGGAGTGCTGTGTGTGAGTGTGTGAGTGTGTGAGTATGTAAGGGGTGGTTGGGAGTGCTGTGTGTGTGTGTGTGGGTGTGTGAGTATGTAGGGGGTGGTTGGGAGTGCTGTGTGTGAGTGTGTGAGTGTGAGTATGTAGGGGGTGGTTGGGAGTGCTGTGCTGTGAGTGTGAGTGTGTAGGGGGTGGTTGGGAGTGCTGTGTGTGTGTGTGAGTGTGTGAGTGTGAGTGTGTAGGGGGTGGTTGGGAGTGCTGTGTGTGAGTGTGAGTGTGTAGGGGGTGGTTGGGAGTGCTGTGTGTGAGTGTGAGTGTGTAGGGGGTGGTTGGGAGTGCTGTGTGTGAGTGGGTGAGTGTGAGTGTGTAGGGGGTGGTTGGGAGTGCTGTGTGTGAGTGGGTGAGTGTGAGTATGTAGGGGGTGGTTGGGAGTGCTGTGTGTGAGTGTGTGAGTGTGTGGGTGTGAGTGTGAGTATGTAGGGGGTGGTTGGGAGTGCTGTGTGTGAGTGTGTGAGTGTGTGAGTGTGAGTGTGAGTATGTAGGGGGTGGTTGGGAGTGCTGTGTGTGAGTGTGAGTGTGTAGGGGGTGGTTGGGAGTGCTGTGTGTGAGTGTGAGTGTGTAGGGGGTGGTTGGGAGTGCTGTGTGTGAGTGTGAGTGTGTAGGGGGTGGTTGGGAGTGCTGTGTGTGAGTGTGAGTGTGTAGGGGGTGGTTGGGAGTGCTGTGTGTGTGTATGAGTATGTAGGGGGTGGTTGCGGTTCTGTGTGTGAGTGTGTGAGTGTGAGTATGTAGGGGGTGGTTGGGAGTGCTGTGTGTGAGTGTGTGAGTGTGTAGGGGGTGGTTGGGAGTGCTGTGTGTGTGTGTGAGTGTGTAGGGGGTGGTTGGGAGTGCTGTGCTGTGTGTGTGAGTGTGTAGGGGGTGGTTGGGAGTGCTGTGTGTGTGTGAGTGTGTAGGGGGTGGTTAGGAGTGCTGTGTGTGTGTGTGAGTGTGTAGGGGGTGGTTGGGAGTGCTGTGCTGTGTGTGTGAGTGTGTAGGGGGTGGTTGGGAGTGCTGTGTGTGTGTGTGAGTGTGTAGGGGGTGGTTGGGAGTGCTGTGTGTGTGTGTGAGTGTGTAGGGGGTGGTTGGGAGTGCTGTGCTGTGTGTGTGAGTGTGTAGGGGGTGGTTGGGAGTGCTGTGTGTGTGTGTGAGTGTGTAGGGGGTGGTTGGGAGTGCTGTGTGTGTGTGTGAGTGTGTAGGGGGTGGTTGGGAGTGCTGTGCTGTGAGTGTGAGTATGTAGGGGGTGGTTGGGAGTGCTGTGCTGTGAGTGTGAGTGTGTAGGGGGTGGTTGGGAGTGCTGTGTGTGTGTGTGAGTGTGTAGGGGGTGGTTGGGAGTGCTGTGTGTGTGTGTGAGTGTGTAGGGGGTGGTTGGGAGTGCTGTGCTGTGAGTGTGAGTATGTAGGGGGTGGTTGGGAGTGCTGTGCTGTGAGTGTGAGTGTGTAGGGGGTGGTTGGGAGTGCTGTGTGTGTGTGGGTGTGTGGGGGGGTGGTTGCGGTTCTGTGTGTGAGTGTGTGAGTGTGTGAGTGTGTGAGTGTGTGAGTGTGAGTGTGTAGGGGGTGGTTGGGAGTGCTGTGTGTGTGTGTGAGTGTGAGTGTGTAGGGGGTGGTTGGGAGTGCTGTGTGTGTGTGTGTGAGTGTGAGTGTGTAGGGGGTGGTTGGGAGTGCTGTGTGTGTGTGTGAGTGTGAGTGTGTAGGGGGTGGTTGGGAGTGCTGTGTGTGAGTGTGTGTGTGTGAGTGTGTAGGGGGTGGTTGGGAGTGCTGTGTGTGTGTGTGTGTGTGTGAGTGTGTAGGGGGTGGTTGGGAGTGCTGTGTGTGTGTGTGTGTGTGAGTGTGTAGGGGGTGGTTGGGAGTGCTGTGTGTGTGTGGGTGTGTGAGTATGTAGGGGGTGGTTGGGAGTGCTGTGTGTGAGTGTGTGTGGGTGGGTGTGTGGGGGGGTGGTTGCGGTTCTGTGTGAGTGTGAGTGTGTAGGGGGTGGTTGGGAGTGCTGTGTGTGAGTGTGTGAGTGTGAGTGTGTAGGGGGTGGTTGGGAGTGCTGTGTGTGTGTGTGTGTGGGTGGGTGTGTGGGGGGGTGGTTGCGGTTCTGTGTGAGTGTGAGTGTGTAGGGGGTGGTTGGGAGTGCTGTGTGTGAGTGTGTGAGTGTGAGTGTGTAGGGGGTGGTTGGGAGTGCTGTGTGTGTGTGTGTGTGGGTGGGTGTGTGGGGGGGTGGTTGCGGTTCTGTGTGTGAGTGTGTGAGTGTGAGTGTAGGGGGTGGTTGGGAGTGCTGTGTGTGAGTGTGTGAGTGTGAGTATAGGGGGTGGTTGGGAGTGCTGTGTGTGAGTGTGAGTGTGTAGGGGGTGGTTGGGAGTGCTGTGTGTGAGTGTGTGAGTGTGAGTGTGTAGGGGGTGGTTGGGAGTGCTGTGCTGTGAGTGTGAGTATGTAGGGGGTGGTTGGGAGTGCTGTGTGTGAGTGTGAGTATGTAGGGGGTGGTTGGGAGTGCTGTGCTGTGAGTGTGAGTATGTAGGGGGTGGTTGGGAGTGCTGTGTGTGAGTGTGAGTATGTAGGGGGTGGTTGGGAGTGCTGTGCTGTGAGTGTGAGTATGTAGGGGGTGGTTGGGAGTGCTGTGTGTGAGTGTGTGAGTGTGAGTGTGTAGGGGGTGGTTGGGAGTGCTGTGTGTGTGTGTGTGAGTGTGAGTGTGTAGGGGGTGGTTGGGAGTGCTGTGTGTGAGTGTGTGAGTGTGAGTGTGTAGGGGGTGGTTGGGAGTGCTGTGTGTGAGTGTGAGTGTGTAGGGGGTGGTTGGGAGTGCTGTGTGTGAGTGTGTGAGTGTGAGTGTGTAGGGGGTGGTTGGGAGTGCTGTGTGTGAGTGTGTGAGTGTGAGTGTGTAGGGGGTGGTTGGGAGTGCTGTGCGTGTGTGTGTGGGTGTGTGAGTATGTAGGGGGTGGTTGGGAGTGCTGTGTGTGAGTGTGTGAGTGTGAGTGTGTAGGGGGTGGTTGGGAGTGCTGTGTGTGAGTGTGTGAGTGTGAGTGTGTAGGGGGTGGTTGGGAGTGCTGTGCGTGTGTGTGTGGGTGTGTGAGTATGTAGGGGGTGGTTGGGAGTGCTGTGTGTGAGTGTGTGAGTGTGTGAGTATGTAAGGGGTGGTTGGGAGTGCTGTGTGTGTGTGTGTGGGTGTGTGAGTATGTAGGGGGTGGTTGGGAGTGCTGTGTGTGAGTGTGTGAGTGTGAGTATGTAGGGGGTGGTTGGGAGTGCTGTGCTGTGAGTGTGAGTGTGTAGGGGGTGGTTGGGAGTGCTGTGTGTGTGTGTGAGTGTGTGAGTGTGAGTGTGTAGGGGGTGGTTGGGAGTGCTGTGTGTGAGTGTGAGTGTGTAGGGGGTGGTTGGGAGTGCTGTGTGTGAGTGTGAGTGTGTAGGGGGTGGTTGGGAGTGCTGTGTGTGAGTGGGTGAGTGTGAGTGTGTAGGGGGTGGTTGGGAGTGCTGTGTGTGAGTGGGTGAGTGTGAGTATGTAGGGGGTGGTTGGGAGTGCTGTGTGTGAGTGTGTGAGTGTGTGGGTGTGAGTGTGAGTATGTAGGGGGTGGTTGGGAGTGCTGTGTGTGAGTGTGTGAGTGTGTGAGTGTGAGTGTGAGTATGTAGGGGGTGGTTGGGAGTGCTGTGTGTGAGTGTGAGTGTGTAGGGGGTGGTTGGGAGTGCTGTGTGTGAGTGTGAGTGTGTAGGGGGTGGTTGGGAGTGCTGTGTGTGAGTGTGAGTGTGTAGGGGGTGGTTGGGAGTGCTGTGTGTGAGTGTGAGTGTGTAGGGGGTGGTTGGGAGTGCTGTGTGTGTGTATGAGTATGTAGGGGGTGGTTGCGGTTCTGTGTGTGAGTGTGTGAGTGTGAGTATGTAGGGGGTGGTTGGGAGTGCTGTGTGTGAGTGTGTGAGTGTGTAGGGGGTGGTTGGGAGTGCTGTGTGTGTGTGTGAGTGTGTAGGGGGTGGTTGGGAGTGCTGTGCTGTGTGTGTGAGTGTGTAGGGGGTGGTTGGGAGTGCTGTGTGTGTGTGTGAGTGTGTAGGGGGTGGTTAGGAGTGCTGTGTGTGTGTGTGAGTGTGTAGGGGGTGGTTGGGAGTGCTGTGCTGTGTGTGTGAGTGTGTAGGGGGTGGTTGGGAGTGCTGTGTGTGTGTGTGAGTGTGTAGGGGGTGGTTGGGAGTGCTGTGTGTGTGTGTGAGTGTGTAGGGGGTGGTTGGGAGTGCTGTGCTGTGTGTGTGAGTGTGTAGGGGGTGGTTGGGAGTGCTGTGTGTGTGTGTGAGTGTGTAGGGGGTGGTTGGGAGTGCTGTGTGTGTGTGTGAGTGTGTAGGGGGTGGTTGGGAGTGCTGTGCTGTGAGTGTGAGTATGTAGGGGGTGGTTGGGAGTGCTGTGCTGTGAGTGTGAGTGTGTAGGGGGTGGTTGGGAGTGCTGTGTGTGTGTGTGAGTGTGTAGGGGGTGGTTGGGAGTGCTGTGTGTGTGTGTGAGTGTGTAGGGGGTGGTTGGGAGTGCTGTGCTGTGAGTGTGAGTATGTAGGGGGTGGTTGGGAGTGCTGTGCTGTGAGTGTGAGTGTGTAGGGGGTGGTTGGGAGTGCTGTGTGTGTGTGGGTGTGTGGGGGGGTGGTTGCGGTTCTGTGTGTGAGTGTGTGAGTGTGTGAGTGTGTGAGTGTGTGAGTGTGAGTGTGTAGGGGGTGGTTGGGAGTGCTGTGTGTGTGTGTGAGTGTGAGTGTGTAGGGGGTGGTTGGGAGTGCTGTGTGTGTGTGTGTGAGTGTGTAGGGGGTGGTTGGGAGTGCTGTGTGTGTGTGTGAGTGTGAGTGTGTAGGGGGTGGTTGGGAGTGCTGTGTGTGAGTGTGTGTGTGTGAGTGTGTAGGGGGTGGTTGGGAGTGCTGTGTGTGTGTGTGTGTGTGTGAGTGTGTAGGGGGTGGTTGGGAGTGCTGTGTGTGTGTGTGTGTGTGAGTGTGTAGGGGGTGGTTGGGAGTGCTGTGTGTGTGTGGGTGTGTGAGTATGTAGGGGGTGGTTGGGAGTGCTGTGTGTGAGTGTGTGTGGGTGGGTGTGTGGGGGGGTGGTTGCGGTTCTGTGTGAGTGTGAGTGTGTAGGGGGTGGTTGGGAGTGCTGTGTGTGAGTGTGTGAGTGTGAGTGTGTAGGGGGTGGTTGGGAGTGCTGTGTGTGTGTGTGTGTGGGTGGGTGTGTGGGGGGGTGGTTGCGGTTCTGTGTGAGTGTGAGTGTGTAGGGGGTGGTTGGGAGTGCTGTGTGTGAGTGTGTGAGTGTGAGTGTGTAGGGGGTGGTTGGGAGTGCTGTGTGTGTGTGTGTGTGGGTGGGTGTGTGGGGGGGTGGTTGCGGTTCTGTGTGTGAGTGTGTGAGTGTGAGTGTAGGGGGTGGTTGGGAGTGCTGTGTGTGAGTGTGTGAGTGTGAGTATAGGGGGTGGTTGGGAGTGCTGTGTGTGAGTGTGAGTGTGTAGGGGGTGGTTGGGAGTGCTGTGTGTGAGTGTGAGTGTGTAGGGGGTGGTTGGGAGTGCTGTGTGTGTGTGTGTGTGAGTGTGTAGGGGGTGGTTGGGAGTGCTGTGTGTGTGAGTGTGTAGGGGGTGGTTGGGAGTGCTGTGCTGTGAGTGTGAGTGTGTAGGGGTGGTTGGGAGTGCTGTGCTGTGAGTGTGAGTGTGTAGGGGGTGGTTGGGAGTGCTGTGTGTGTGAGTGTGAGTGTGTAGGGGGTGGTTGGGAGTGCTGTGTGTGAGTGTGAGTGTGTAGGGGGTGGTTGGGAGTGCTGTGTGTGTGGGTGTGGGTGTAGGGGGTGGTTGGGAGTGCTGTGTGTGTGTGTGAGTGTGTAGGGGGTGGTTGGGAGTGCTGTGTGTGTGTGAGTATGTAGGGGGTGGTTGGGAGTGCTGTGTGTGTGAGTGTGAGTGTGTAGGGGGTGGTTGGGAGTGCTGTGTGTGTGAGTGTGAGTGTGTAGGGGGTGGTTGGGAGTGCTGTGTGTGTGAGTGTGAGTGTGTAGGGGGTGGTTGGGAGTGCTGTGTGTGTGTGTGAGTGTGTAGGGGGTGGTTGGGAGTGCTGTGTGTGAGTGTGAGTGTGTAGGGGGTGGTTGGGAGTGCTGTGTGTGAGTGTGAGTGTGTAGGGGGTGGTTGGGAGTGCTGTGTGTGGGTGTGGGTGTAGGGGGTGGTTGGGAGTGCTGTGTGTGTGTGTGAGTGTGTAGGGGGTGGTTGGGAGTGCTGTGTGTGAGTGTGAGTGTGTGGGGGGGTGGTTGGGAGTGCTGTGTGTGTGTGTGAGTGTGTAGGGGGTGGTTGGGAGTGCTGTGTGTGTGTGTGGGTGTGGGTGTAGGGGGTGGTTGGGAGTGCTGTGTGTGTGTGTGAGTGTGTAGGGGGTGGTTGCGGTTCTGTGTGTGGGTGTGTGGGGGGGTGGTTGGGAGTGCTGTGTGGGTGTGTGGGGGGGTGGTTGGGAGTGCTGTGTGGGTGTGTGGGGGGGTGGTTGGGAGTGCTGTGTGTGAGTGTGAGTGTGTAGGGGGGTGGTTGGGAGTGCTGTGTGTGAGTGTGAGTGTGTGGGGGGGTGGTTGGGAGTGCTGTGTGTGAGTGTGAGTGTGTAGGGGGTGGTTGCGGTTCTGTGTGTGGGTGTGTGGGGGGGTGGTTGGGAGTGCTGTGTGTGTGGGTGTGTGGGGGGGTGGTTGGGAGTGCTGTGTGTGTGTGGGTGTGTGTGGGGGGGTGGTTGGGAGTGCTGTGTGTGGGTGTGTAGGGGGTGGTTGCGGTTCTGTGTGTGGGTGTGTGGGGGGGTGGTTGGGAGTGCTGTGTGTGAGTGTGTAGGGGGTGGTTGGGAGTGCTGTGCTGTGAGTGTGTAGGGGGTGGTTGGGAGTGCTGTGTGTGGGTGTGTGGGGGGGTGGTTGGGAGTGCTGTGTGGGTGTGTAGGGGGTGGTTGGGAGTGCTGTGTGTGGGTGTGTAGGGGGTGGTTGGGAGTGCTGTGTGAGTGTGGGTGTGTAGGGGGTGGTTGGGAGTGCTGTGTGAGTGTGGGTGTGTAGGGGGTGGTTGGGAGTGCTGTGTGTGGGTGTGTGGGGGGGTGGTTGGGAGTGCTGTGCGTGGGTGTGTGGGGGGGTGGTTGGGAGTGCTGTGTGTGGGTGTGTAGGGGGTGGTTGGGAGTGCTGTGTGTGGGTGTGTGGGGGGGTGGTTGGGAGTGCTGTGTGGGTGTGTAGGGGGTGGTTGGGAGTGCTGTGTGTGGGTGTGTGGGGGGGTGGTTGGGAGTGCTGTGTGTGGGTGTGTGGGGGGGTGGTTGGGAGTGCTGTGTGTGAGTGTGTAGGGGGTGGTTGGGAGTGCTGTGTGTGAGTGTGTAGGGGATGGTTGGGAGTGCTGTGTGTGAGTATGTAGGGGGTGGTTGGGAGTGCTGTGTGTGAGTATGTAGGGGGTGGTTGGGAGTGCTGTGTGTGAGTATGTAGGGGGTGGTTGGGAGTGCTGTGTGTGTGTGGGTGTGTGGGGGGGTGGTTGGGAGTGCTGTGTGTGGGTGTGTGTGGGGGGGTGGTTGGGAGTGCTGTGTGTGGGTGTGTAGGGGGTGGTTGCGGTTCTGTGTGTGGGTGTGTGGGGGGGTGGTTGGGAGTGCTGTGTGTGAGTGTGTAGGGGGTGGTTGGGAGTGCTGTGCTGTGAGTGTGTAGGGGGTGGTTGGGAGTGCTGTGTGTGGGTGTGTGGGGGGGTGGTTGGGAGTGCTGTGTGGGTGTGTAGGGGGTGGTTGGGAGTGCTGTGTGTGGGTGTGTAGGGGGTGGTTGGGAGTGCTGTGTGAGTGTGGGTGTGTAGGGGGTGGTTGGGAGTGCTGTGTGAGTGTGGGTGTGTAGGGGGTGGTTGGGAGTGCTGTGTGTGGGTGTGTGGGGGGGTGGTTGGGAGTGCTGTGTGTGGGTGTGTGGGGGGGTGGTTGGGAGTGCTGTGTGTGGGTGTGTAGGGGGTGGTTGGGAGTGCTGTGTGTGGGTGTGTGGGGGGGTGGTTGGGAGTGCTGTGTGGGTGTGTAGGGGGTGGTTGGGAGTGCTGTGTGTGGGTGTGTGGGGGGGTGGTTGGGAGTGCTGTGTGTGGGTGTGTGGGGGGGTGGTTGGGAGTGCTGTGTGTGAGTGTGTAGGGGGTGGTTGGGAGTGCTGTGTGTGAGTGTGTAGGGGATGGTTGGGAGTGCTGTGTGTGAGTATGTAGGGGGTGGTTGGGAGTGCTGTGTGTGAGTATGTAGGGGGTGGTTGGGAGTGCTGTGTGTGAGTATGTAGGGGGTGGTTGGGAGTGCTGTGTGTGTGTGGGTGTGTGGGGGGGTGGTTGGGAGTGCTGTGTGTGGGTGTGTAGGGGGTGGTTGGGAGTGCTGTGTGTGAGTGTGTAGGGGGTGGTTGGGAGTGCTGTGTGTGGGTGTGTGGGGGGTGGTTGGGAGTGCTGTGTGTGGGTGTGTAGGGGGTGGTTGCGGTTCTGTGTGTGGGTGTGTGGGGGGGTGGTTGGGAGTGCTGTGTGTGGGTGTGTGTGGGGGGGTGGTTGGGAGTGCTGTGTGAGTATGTAGGGGGTGGTTGGGAGTGCTGTGTGGGTGTGTGGGGGGTGGTTGGGAGTGCTGTGTGTGGGTGTGTGGGGGGGTGGTTGGGAGTGCTGTGTGGGTGTGTGGGGGGGTGGTTGGGAGTGCTGTGTGTGGGTGTGTGGGGGGGTGGTTGGGAGTGCTGTGTGGGTGTGTGGGGGGTGGTTGGGAGTGCTGTGTGTGGGTGTGTAGGGGGTGGTTGGGAGTGCTGTGTGTGTGTGGGTGTGTAGGGGGTGGTTGGGAGTGCTGTGTGGGTGTGTAGGGGGTGGTTGGGAGTGCTGTGTGGGTGTGTAGGGGGTGGTTGGGAGTTCTGTGTGTGGGTGTGTGGGGGGGTGGTTGGGAGTGCTGTGTGGGTGTGTAGGGGGTGGTTGGGAGTGTTGTGTGTGGGTGTGTGGGGGGTGGTTGGGAGTGCTGTGTGTGGGTGTGTGGGGGGGTGGTTGGGAGTGCTGTGTGTGGGTGTGTAGGGGGTGGTTGGGAGTGCTGTGTGTGGGTGTGTGGGGGGGTGGTTGGGAGTGCTGTGTGTGGGTGTGTAGGGGGTGGTTGGGAGTGCTGTGTGGGTGTGTGGGGGGGTGGTTGGGAGTGCTGTGTGTGGGTGTGTGGGGGGGTGGTTGGGAGTGCTGTGTGTGGGTGTGTGGGGGGGTGGTTGGGAGTGCTGTGTGTGGGTGTGTAGGGGGTGGTTGGGAGTGCTGTGTGTGGGTGTGTGGGGGGGTGGTTGGGAGTGCTGTGTGGGTGTGTGGGGGGGTGGTTGGGAGTGCTGTGTGTGGGTGTGTAGGGGGTGGTTGCGGTTCTGTGTGTGGGTGTGTGGGGGGGTGGTTGGGAGTGCTGTGTGTGGGTGTGTGGGGGGGTGGTTGCGGTTCTGTGTGTGGGTGTGTGGGGGGGTGGTTGGGAGTGCTGTGTGTGAGTGTGTGGGGGGGTGGTTGGGAGTGCTGTGTGGGTGTGTGGGGGGGTGGTTGGGAGTGCTGTGTGTGGGTGTGTAGGGGGTGGTTGCGGTTCTGTGTGTGGGTGTGTGGGGGGGTGGTTGGGAGTGCTGTGTGTGGGTGTGTGGGGGGGTGGTTGGGAGTGCTGTGTGTGGGTGTGTGGGGGGGTGGTTGGGAGTGCTGTGTGTGGGTGTGTGGGGGGGTGGTTGGGAGTGCTGTGTGTGGGTGTGTGGGGGGGTGGTTGGGAGTGCTGTGTGTGGGTGTGTGGGGGGGTGGTTGGGAGTGCTGTGTGTGGGTGTGTGGGGGGGTGGTTGGGAGTGCTGTGTGTGGGTGTGTGGGGGGGTGGTTGGGAGTGCTGTGTGTGGGTGTGTGGGGGGGTGGTTGGGAGTGCTGTGTGTGGGTGTGTGGGGGGGTGGTTGGGAGTGCTGTGTGTGGGTGTGGGGGTTGGTTGCGGTTCTGTGTGTGGGTGTGTGGGGGGGTGGTTGGGAGTGCTGTGTGTGGGTGTGTGGGGGGGTGGTTGGGAGTGCTGTGTGTGGGTGTGTGTAGGGGGTGGTTGGGAGTGCTGTGTGTGGGGGGGTGGTTGGGAGTGCTGTGTGTGGGTGTGTGTAGGGGGTGGTTGGGAGTGCTGTGTGTGGGTGTGTGGGGGGGTGGTTGGGAGTGCTGTGTGGGTGTGTGGGGGGGTGGTTGGGAGTGCTGTGTGGGTGTGTGGGGGGGTGGTTGGGAGTGCTGTGCTGTGTGTGGGGGGGTGGTTGGGAGTGCTGTGCTGTGTGTGGGGGGGTGGTTGGGAGTGCTGTGCTGTGTGTGGGGGGGTGGTTGGGAGTGCTGTGCTGTGTGTGGGTGTTTGGGCCGGTGGTTGGGAGTGCTGTGTGGGTGTGTGGGTGTGTGGGGGGGTGGTTGGGAGTGCTGTGCTGTGTGTGGGGGGGTGGTTGGGAGTGCTGTGCTGTGTGTAGGGGGTGGTTGGGAGTGCTGTGTGTGGGTGTGTGGGGGGGTGGTTGGGAGTGCTGTGTGTGGGTGTGTGGGGGGGTGGTTGGGAGTGCTGTGCTGTGTGTGGGTGTGTAGGGGGTGGTTGGGAGTGCTGTGTGGGTGTGTGGGGGGGTGGTTGGGAGTGCTGTGTGGGTGTGTGGGGGGGTGGTTGGGAGTGCTGTGTGTGGGTGTGTGGGGGGGTGGTTGGGAGTGCTGTGTGGGTGTGTGGGTGTGTGGGGGGGTGGTTGGGAGTGCTGTGCTGTGTGTAGGGGGTGGTTGGGAGTGCTGTGTGTGGGTGTGTGGGGGGGTGGTTGGGAGTGCTGTGTGTGGGTGTGTGGGGGGGTGGTTGGGAGTGCTGTGTGTGGGTGTGTGGGGGGGTGGTTGGGAGTGCTGTGTGTGGGTGTGTGGGGGGGTGGTTGGGAGTGCTGTGTGTGGGTGTGTGTAGGGGGTGGTTGGGAGTGCTGTGTGGGTGTGTGGGGGGGTGGTTGGGAGTGCTGTGTGTGGGTGTGTGGGGGGGTGGTTGGGAGTGCTGTGTGTGTGGGTGTGTGGGGGGGTGGTTGGGAGTGCTGTGTGTGGGTGTGTGGGGGGGTGGTTGGGAGTGCTGTGTGTGGGTGTGTGGGGGGGTGGTTGGGAGTGCTGTGTGTGGGTGTGTGGGGGGGTGGTTGGGAGTGCTGTGTGTGGGTGTGTGGGGGGGTGGTTGGGAGTGCTGTGTGTGGGTGTGTGGGGGGTGGTTGCGGTTCTGTGTGTGGGTGTGTGGGGGGGTGGTTGGGAGTGCTGTGTGTGGGTGTGTGGGGGGGTGGTTGGGAGTGCTGTGTGTGGGTGTGTGGGGGGTGGTTGCGGTTCTGTGTGGGTGTGTGGGGGGGTGGTTGGGAGTGCTGTGTGTGGGTGTGTGGGGGGGTGGTTGGGAGTGCTGTGTGGGTGTGTGTGTGGGTGTGTGGGGGGGTGGTTGGGAGTGCTGTGTGGGTGTGTGTGTGGGTGTGTGGGGGGGTGGTTGGGAGTGCTGTGTGGGTGTGTGTGTGGGGGGGTGGTTGCGGTTCTGTGTGGGTGTGTGGGGGGGTGGTTGGGAGTGCTGTGTGTGGGTGTGTGGGGGGGTGGTTGCGGTTCTGTGTGTGTGTATGTGGGGGGGTGGTTGGGAGTGCTGTGTGGGTGTGTGTGTGGGGGGGTGGTTGCGGTTCTGTGTGGGTGTGTGGGGGGGTGGTTGGGAGTGCTGTGTGTGGGTGTGTAGGGGGTGGTTGCGGTTCTGTGTGTGGGTGTGTGGGGGGGTGGTTGGGAGTGCTGTGTGTGGGTGTGTGGGGGGGTGGTTGGGAGTGCTGTGCTGTGTGTACAGAGTGCTGTGTGGGTGTGTGTGTGGGTGTGTGGGGGGGTGGTTGGGAGTGCTGTGTGGGTGTGTGTGTGGGTGTGTGGGGGGTGGTTGGGAGTGCTGTGTGTGGGTGTGTGGGGGGGTGGTTGGGAGTGCTGTGTGGGTGTGTGTGTGGGTGTGTGTGTGGGTGTGTGGGGGGTGGTTGGGAGTGCTGTGCTGTGCGTACAGAGTGCTGTGTGTGGGGGGGTGGTTGGGAGTGCTGTGCTGTGCGTACAGAGTGCTGTGTGGGTGTGTGTGTGTGTGTGTGGGGGGGTGGTTGGGAGTGCTGTGTGGGTGTGTGTGTGGGTGTGTGTGTGGGTGTGTGGGGGGGTGGTTGGGAGTGCTGTGTGTGGGTGTGTGTGTGGGTGTGTGGGGGGGTGGTTGGGAGTGCTGTGTGGGTGTGTGTGTGGGTGTGTGTGTGGGTGTGTGGGGGGTGGTTGGGAGTGCTGTGTGGGTGTGTGTGTGGGTGTGTGGGGGGGTGGTTGGGAGTGCTGTGTGGGTGTGTGTGTGTGTGTGTGTGGGGGGGTGGTTGGGAGTGCTGTGTGGGTGTGTGTGTGGGTGTGTGTGTGGGTGTGTGGGGGGTGGTTGGGAGTGCTGTGTGTGTGTGGGTGTGTGGGGGGTGGTTGGGAGTGCTGTGTGGGTGTGTGTGTGGGTGTGTGTGTGGGTGTGTGGGGGGGTGGTTGGGAGTGCTGTGTGGGTGTGTGTGTGGGTGTGTGGGGGGGTGGTTGGGAGTGCTGTGTGGGTGTGTGTGTGGGTGTGTGGGGGGGTGGTTGGGAGTGCTGTGTGGGTGTGTGTGTGGGTGTGTGGGGGGGTGGTTGGGAGTGCTGTGTGGGTGTGTGTGTGGGTGTGTGTGTGGGTGTGTGGGGGGGTGGTTGGGAGTGCTGTGTGGGTGTGTGTGTGGGTGTGTGTGTGGGTGTGTGGGGGGGTGGTTGGGAGTGCTGTGCTGTGCGTACAGAGTGCTGACAGGGTTTGCACAGTCTGCAGCAGTTTAATTTCTGACTGCGACTAAATGTCTTTAATGTGGCTCAATATAATCTGCAAATCTCCCGAGTGTACACTGCACGCTGGGCAGAAGAGAAAGGTACATTACATTCACTTCTAATAGTGTACGGCCCACGTGTCTCCAAAATTAGATTGCTGAGCTGAGCACACAGACCCTTATGTTCTTCCACAGGATGTGGGCGTCGCTAGCTGCAGCATTCATTGCCCATCCTGAACTGTCCTTGAACTGTTGTCTCGTTCGGCCATTTCAGAGGGCAGGTGAGAGTCAGCCACATTGCTGTGACTCTGGAGGCACATCTGGGCCAGACCGGGTAAGGACGGCAGATTTCCTTCCCTAAAAGGGTATTAGTGACGCAGATCTCATTTTATGGCAATCAATGATCGTTGTCATGGTTACCATTACTGAGACCGGCTTCAGGGTACAGATTTTATACAGAGAATTTAAATTCCACCAGCTGCCGTGGTGGGATTCGAACCCGGATCCAGAGGATTAGCCCGGACCACCGGAATACTAATCTGGTGGCAATACCACTCAGCCAGCAACATCTGACATGGTTGGTAAGAAAAGGATAGACTTAGAATAGGGGGAGAAAAGTAACCTGAATAGACACATCTAGAGGTGAACCTCACACAATCCATAGAATCCTACAGTGCAAAAGGAGGCCATTTGGCCCATCGAGTCTGCACCGACCACAATCCTATCCATGTACTTACCCTCACTAGTTTCCCCTGATACTAAGGATCAACTTACCAGTCCACCTTTGCAACTGAGCAGGGCCAGTCCACCTTTGGACTGTGTGAGGAAACCGGAACACCCAGGGGAAACCCATGCAGACATGGGGAGAACGTGCAGTCTCCACACAGACAGTGACTCGAGCCGGGAATCGAACCGGGGTCCCTGGCGCTGTGAGGCAGCAGTGCTAACCACTGTGCCACCTTGCTGCCCCTAACCTTCACATCTTTGGACACTAAGGGGCAACTTAGGAACATAGGAACATAGGAATTAGGAGCAGAAGTCGGCAAATCCAGCCCTTCGAGCCTGCTCCGCCACTCAATCAGATCATGGCTGATCTCCCCCTGGTCTCAAATCCACCTCCCCACCTCTTCCCCATATCCCTTTAACCCGTTTTTAAAATTAGAAATATATCTATCTCTTTCTTGAAACTATTCACTGATTCAGACTCCACCGCGCTATGGGGGGCAGCGAGTTCCACAAATTCACCCCCCTCTGCGAGAAGAAGTTCCTCCTCATCTCAGTTTTAAATCTGCCGCCTCTCAACCTATACCTGTGACCTCTTGTTCCAGATTGCCCCACAAGGGGAAACATTTAGTCTACATTTACTCTATCAATCCCTGTTAGTATTTTATATACCTCGATCAGATCCCCTCTCATCCTCCAGTGAGTACAAGCCCAAACTGTTTAATCTCTCCTCATACGGCAACCCTTTCATCCCCGGAATCAATCTGATGAACCTCCTCTGAACTGCCTCCAATGCCACCACATCCTTCCTCAAATAAGGAAGGGGAA
This sequence comes from Mustelus asterias, assembly GCF_964213995.1. Lineage (NCBI taxonomy): Eukaryota > Metazoa > Chordata > Chondrichthyes > Carcharhiniformes > Triakidae > Mustelus > Mustelus asterias. The sequence goes on from NC_135819.1 coordinate 20,949,586, forward strand.
CAGAGACTTCCCCGGGAATTATAGACCGGTGAGTCTCACTTCTGTTGTCGGCAAGATGTTGGAAAAAATTATAAGGGATAGGATTTATAGTTATTTGGAGAGTAATGAATTGATAGGTGATAGTCAGCATGGTTTTGTGGCAGGTAGGTCGTGCCTTACTAACCTTATTGAGTTTTTTGAGAAAGTGACCAAGGAGGTGGATGGGGGCAAGGCAGTGGACGTGGTATATATGGATTTTAGTAAGGCGTTTGATAAGGTTCACCATGGTAGGCTTCTGCAGAAAATGCAGATGTATGGGATTGGGGGTGATCTAGGAAATTGGATCAGGAATTGGCTAGCGGATAGGAAACAGAGGGTGGTGGTTGATAGTAAATATTCATCATGGAGTGCGGTTACAAGTGGTGTACCTCAGGGATCTGTTTTGGGGCCACTGCTGTTTGTAATATTTATTAATGATCTGGATGAGGGTATAGTTGGGTGGATTAGCAAATTTGCTGATGACACCAAAGTCGGTGGTGTGGTAGACAGTGAGGAAGGGTGTCGTAGTTTGCAGGAAGACTTAGACAGGTTGCAAAGTTGGGCCGAGAGGTGGCGGATGGAGTTTAATGCGGAGAAGTGTGAGGTAATTCACTTTGGTAGGAATAACAGATGTGTTGAGTATAGGGCTAACGGGAGGACTTTGAATAGTGTGGAGGAGCAGAGGGATCTAGGTGTATGTGTGCATAGATCCCTGAAAGTTGGGAATCAAGTAGATAAGGTTGTTAAGAAGGCATATGGTGTCTTGGCGTTTATTGGTAGGGGGATTGAATTTAGGAGTCGTAGCGTTATGTTGCAACTGTACACAACTCTGGTGCGGCCGCACTTGGAGTACTGTGTGCAGTTCTGGTCCCCACATTACAGGAAGGATGTGGAGGCTTTGGAGAGGGTGCAGAGGAGGTTTACCAGGATGTTGCCTGGTATGGAGGGGAGATCCTATGAGGAGAGGCTGAGGGATTTGGGATTGTTTTCGCTGGAAAGGCGGCGGCTAAGAGGGGATCTTATTGAAACATATAAGATGATTAGAGGTTTAGATAGGGTGGATAGTGATAGCCTTTTTCCTCTGATGGAGAAATCCAGCACGAGGGGGCATGGCTTTAAATTGAGGGGGGGTAGTTATAGAACCGATGTCAGGGGTAGGTTCTTTACCCAGAGGGTGGTGAGGGATTGGAATGCCCTGCCAGCATCAGTTGTAAATGCGCCTAGTTTGGGGGCGTTTAAGAGATCCGTAGATAGGTTCATGGACGAAAAGAAATTGGTTTAGGTTGGAGGGTCACAGTTTTTTTTTTTAACTGGTCGGTGCAACATCGTGGGCCGAAGGGCCTGTTCTGCGCTGTAATGTTCTATGTTCTATGTTCTAAAACTGGACACAATTCTCCAGATACGGTCTCACCAACACCCTGTACAATTGCAACAACAGCATGGCATATCCATCTAACCAACACATCCATGGGCACTAAGGGGCAATTTAGCATGGCCAATCCACCTAAACTGCACATCTTTGGACACTAAGGGGCAATTTAGCATGGCCAATCCACCTAACCTGCACATCTTTGGACACTAAGGGGCAATTTAGCATGGCCACCCCACCTAACTGTCCAAAGATGTGCGGGTTAGGTTGATTGACTGTGCCAAAATTGCCCCTTAGTGTCTTGAGATGGGTAGGTTAGAGGGATTAGCGGGTAAATATGTAGGGACATGGGGGTAGGGCCTGGGTGGGATTGTGGTCGGTGTAGACTCGATGGGCCGAATGGCCTCTTTCTACACTGTAGGGTTTCTATGATTTCTATGATTCTAACCTGCACTCTTTGGACACTAAGGGGCAATTTAGCATGGCCAATCCACCTAACCTGCACATCTTTGGACACTAAGGGGCAATTTAGCATGGCCAATCCATCTAACCAGCACATCTTTGGACTGCGGGAGAAAACCCACGCAGACACGGGGAGAACGTGCAAACTCTGCACAGACAGCGACCCAAGGCTGGAATCGAACCCGGGTCCCTGGCTCTGTGAGGCAGCGGTGTATCACTGTGCCACCTCTAATGAAGCATTGTTGAAATCCTGTCACCGTTGTGGTGTAGGCAGCTAATATTGCGTTGCTGCAAACACCCACAAACAGTGATGCGATAACGATGGCATCATGTGATGTTAATTGAGGGATAAACAAGTGCCCAGGACACTGGGGATAACTCCCCCGTGCTTTGGCGAGATAACGTTGCGGGATCTGCGTTACATCCGCCCGGGAGGACGGATGGTCCCCTCGGTTGACCGTCTTGTCGGGAAGGGTCGGGAAGTGGTAAATGACCGTCGGAAAAAAGGGAGCGACATTTGACGCGTGTCACATTTGATCTGGAATCCGGAGTGAGACGAATTCCGCTCTCACCTTGAGAGGAATCTAACAGAGAGCCCCAGGAATAATTTGCGTCGGGATAATCAAACATGCATTAACATGCTGCTACTTAACATCATTATGTGACATGAGGAAATGTGCTTTGCTGCGGGGTCCTGCAGAAGGGCAACACTCCAGAGATTTGAGGCATTGTTATCACTGAATGTGCTTGAGGCCATTTTAACCACCAGTTAGAGGATCTGTGGCAAATTAAAGAGTCTTGTTAATGTCAATGTACAAATTATATGCTGACTGTCTATCAGGGAGCGAGCTGAAAGTTCAGTTTGATTTGATGTCATTAAAGTCATTTGATGATAGAAAAATAATTATCATTTTGACAGCATTGGCTATTGTTGCCAATTTTCCCTTACTTTTCCCCTTCTCATCTCGCTGTCTCTCTTCCTCCAGCTCCATCGTGTGGATCATAGAATGCAGAAGGAGGCCATTCAGCCCATCGAGTCTACACCAGCCACAATCCCACCCAGGCCCAATCCCCATAACCCCATGCATTTACCCTAGCTAGTCCCCCTGACGTTAAGGGTAAATTTACCATGGTCAATCCACCTAACCCGCACATCTTAGATGTTACACACTGCCGCTACTGAGCGTCGGTGGTGGAGGGAGTGGCTGTTTGCGGATATGATGCCAATCAAGCGGGGCTGCTTTGTCCTGGATGGTGTCGAGCTTCTTGAGTGTTGTTGGAGCTGCAGCCATCCAGGCAAGTGGAGTGTAGTCCACATTCTGGTTGTATCACAGCTTGGTAAGGCTCCTGCTCGGCCCAAGACGGCAAGAAACTACAAAAGGTCATGAATGTAGTCCAGTCCATCACGCAAACCAGCCTCTCATCCATTGACTGCACTTCCCAATACCTTGGAAAAGCAGCCAGCATAATTAAGGACCCCACGCACCCCGGACATTCTCTCTTCCACCTTCTTCTGTCGGGCAACAGGAACAAAAGTCTGAGGTCATGTACCAACCGACACAAGAACAGCTTCTTCCCTGCTGCTGTCAGACTTTTGAATGGACCGACCTTGCATCAAGTTGATCTTTCTCTACACCCTAGCTATGACTGTAACACTACATTCTGCACTCTCTCCTTTCCTTCTCCATGAACGGTATGCTTTGTCTGTATAGCGCGCAAGAAACAATACTTTTCACTGTATACTAATACATGTGACAATAATAAATCAAATCAAATTAGAAGGAGGCCATTTGGCCCATCGAGTCTGCACCGACCACAATCCCGCCCAGGCCCTATCCCTATAACCCCACACATTTACCCTGCTAATCCCTCCTGACACTAAGGGGCAATTTAGCATGGTCAATCCACCTAACCCGCACTTCTTTGGACTGTGGGAGGGAACCGGAGCACCCGGAGGAAACCCACGCAGACACGAGGAGAATGTGCAAACTCCACACAGACAGTGACCCAAGCCAGGAATTGAACCCGGGTCCCTGGAGCTGTGAAGCAGCCGTGCTAACCACTGTGCTACCGTGCCTCGTCCATTCTTTTCTTTTTATGAATCTGATCTGATTTGATTTATCATTGTCACATGTATTTAGGAGAGGGGATGGCCTAGTGGTATTATTGCTAGACTATTAATCCAGAAACTCAGCTAATGTTCCGGGGACCGGGGTTCGAATCCCGCCACGGCAGATGGTGGAATTTGAATTCAGTGATAAAAATCTGGAATTGAGAATCTGCTGATGACCATGAAACCATTGTTGGAAAAACCCATCTGGTTCACTGATGTCCCTTTAGGGAGATCTTTACCTGGTCTGGCCTAAAAATGTGACTCCAGAGCCTCAGCAACTAGGGATGGGCAATATATGCTGATCAGCAGCAACGTGTCCCACAGATTGATAAAAAATATGTTGTGTTGAACTATAGAACGTGCAGTTTAATTAGTAAGCAGCTCTCACTCTGCACTTCATGTTTTACTCTGAGAGTTGCTGCAATGGTTTGATATCTACGCCATGTTTAATTATGCTCTTTCCATTAAAATAATGTCACAAACGCTAAGCTTTAAATATCAGCAGCAACATCAGACCTGGATAATTCAGCGGGTAAAGAATCATAGAATCCTACAGTGCAGAAGGACAATAACATTCGGCCCATCGAGTCTGCACCGACCACAATCCTACCCAGGCCCTTATCCCCACATCTCCATGCATTTACCCTAGCTAATCCCCCTGACACTAAGGGACAATTTAGCACGGCCAATCCACCTAACCGGCACAACTTTGGGGGGAAACCGGAGCACCCGGAGGAAACCCACGCAGACACGGGGAGAACGTGCAAACTCTACACAGACAGTGACCCAAGCCGGGAATCGAATCCGGATCCTGGCGCTGTGAGCCAGCAGTGTTAACCAGTGGTCTGCCATGCCGCCCAAATCAGCTGGGGTGGAGTAGGCTCGGGGTCTAAATGCCCTGTCACAGCATTTCAGAATACCTACAATGCAGAAGGCCATTCGGTACATTGAGCCTGCACCGACAACAATCCCACTGAGACCCCACTCCGTAACCCCATGTATTTGCCCTGCTAATCCCCCCTGGCACTAAGGGCAATTTAGCTTGGCCAATTCACTTAACCTACACATCTTTGGACGCTAAGGGCGGCACGGTGGCACAGTGGTTAGCACTGCTGCCTCACAGTGCCAGGGATCTGGGTTCAATTCCAGGCCCGGTCACTTCCTGGCTGTGTGGAGTTTGCAAGTTCCCCCCCCCCCCCAGTGTCTGCGTGGGTTTCCTCTGAATGCTCCGGTTTCCTCCCACAGTCCAAAAATATGCGGGTTAGGTTGATTGGCCATGCTAAGTTGCTAAGTGTTAGGGGATTAGCAGGGTAAATATGTGGGGTTATGGGAATAGGGTCTGGGTGAGATTGTGGTCGGTGCAGAATTGATGGGCAGAATGGCCTCCTTCTTCACTGTAGGGATTCTATGATTCTATGAATTCTATGAAGGGGCAATTTAGCGTGGCCAATCCCCCTAACCCGCACATCTTTGGACTGTGGGAGGAAACCGGAGCACCCGGAGGAAACACACGCAGACACGGGGAGAACGTGCAGACTCCGCACAGACAGTGACCCAAACCGGGAATCGAACCCGGCTCCCTGGCGCTGTGAGGCAGCAGTGCTAACCACTGGGCCACTCTGAGATGTCCAAGACAATGGGATATCTCAGATGGTGATCGGGGGAGACAGGTGTAATGGTTGGCCACTGTGAGTTGGCCGTTCTACCTGCCTTCCCGCTTCTGCGAGTGATAACCTTTGGGTGGTCTGCTGTGCTGTATCCGGCGTCTGATCAGGGGAAGATGGGACGTGTGGGGAAAGAGGGGAAGTTTCTGCTGACACATCTGTCTGAACCACTGCCGTGATGGCTGACCTTTCCAATGATTTGATAATTAGATCTAAAAACCAGAGTGCCAGCCCTGATTGCGCTGCTCAGGGAGATGTCAAAGGCACGGGGAAAATGGGCAGCAAAGCTTCCATTGGTTCATGCAGAGAAAGCACTCAACATTCTGACTGCAATACTTTGTACTATCACAGCAGGGCTCACACTGTAACCTTATTCCACAGCACTGTCCCCACACACTGAAATGCTCACAGATCGCATCAGTATATAGTTCACTGCAGCCCAGTACTCCATAGTACAGCATGTTACATTGACACACTGTACAGTACAGCACATTACACTCCTGTACGCTACAGTACAGCACATTACACTCCTGTACGGTACAGTACAGCACATTACACTCCTGTACGCTACAGTACAGCACATTACACTCCTGTACACTACAGTACAGCACGTTACACTCCTGTACACTACAGTACAGCACGTTACACTCCTATAAGCTACAGTACAGCACGTTACACTCCTGTACACCACAGTACAGCACGTTACGCTCCTATAAGCTACAGTACAGCACGTTACACTCCTATAAGCTACAGTACAGCAGGTTACACTCCTGTACACTACAGTAGAGCACATTACACTCCTGTACGGTACAGTACAGCACATTACACTCCTGTACGCTACAGTACAGCACATTACACTCCTGTACACTACAGTACAGCACGTTACACTCCTGTACACTACAGTACAGCACATTACACTCCTGTACGCTACAGTACAGCACGTTACACTCCTGTACACTACAGTACAGCACGTTACACTCCAATACGCTACAGTACAGCACATTACACTCCTGTACGCTACAGTACAGCACGTTACACTCCTATACGCTACAGTACAGCACATTACACTCCTGTACGCTACAGTACAGCACGTTACACTCCTATACGCTACAGTACAGCACATTGCACTCCTGTACACTACAGTACAGCACGTTACACTCCTGTACGCTACAGTATAGCATATTACACTCCTGTACGCTACAGTACAGCACATTACATTCCTGTACACTACAGTACAGCATGTTACACTCCTGTACACTACAGTACAGCACGTTACACTCCTGTACACTACAGTACAGCACATTACATTCCTGTACACTACAGTACAGCACGTTACACTCCTGTACACTACAGTACAGCACGTTACACTCCTGTACACTACAGTACAGCACATTACATTCCTGTACACTACAGTACAGCACGTTACACTCCTGTACACTACAGTACAGCACGTTACACTCCTGTACACTACAGTACAGCACATTACACTCCTGTACACTACAGTACAGCACATTACACTCCTGTACACTACAGTACAGCACATTACACTCCTGTACGCTACAGTACAGCACATTACATTCCTGTACACTACAGTACAGCACATTACATTCCTGTACACTACAGTACAGCACATTACACTCCTGTACACTACAGTACAGCACATTACACTCCTGTACGCTACAGTACAGCACATTACATTCCTGTACGCTACAGTACAGCACATTACACTCCTGTACACTACAGTACAGCACATTACACTCCTGTACGCTACAGTACAGCACAATACACTCCTGTACGCTACAGTACAGCACATTACACTCCTGTACACTACAGTACAGCACGTTACACTCCTGTACACTACAGTACAGCACGTTACACTCCTGTACACTACAGTACAGCATGTTACACTCCTATAAGCTACAGTACAGCACATTACATTCCTGTACACTACAGTACAGTATGTTACACTCCTATACGCTACAGTACAGCACATTACACTCCTGTACACTACAGTACAGCACATTACACTCCTGGACGCTACAGTACAGCACGTTACACTCCTGTACGCTACAGTACAGCACGTTACACTCCTGTACGCTACAATACAGCACATTACACTCCTATACGCTACAGTACAGCACATTACACTCCTGTACGCTACAGTACAGCACGTTACACTAATGTACGGTACAGTACAGCACATTGCACTCCTGTACGCTACAGTACAGCACGTTACACTCCTATACGCTACAGTATAGCATATTACACTCCTGTACGGTACAGTACAGCACGTTACACTCCTGTAGGGTACAGTACAGCACATTACACTCCTGTACGCTACAGTACAGCACGTTACACTCCTGTACGGTACAGTACAGCACATTGCACTCCTGTACGCTACAGTACAGCACGTTACACTCCTATATGCTACAGTATAGCATATTACACTCCTGTACGGTACAGTACAGCACAATACACTCCTATACGCTACAGTACAGCACGTTACACTCCTGTAGGGTACAGTACAGCACGTTACACTCCTGTTGGGTACAGTACAGCACGTTACATTCCTGTACGCTACAGTATAGCATGTTACACTCCTGTACGCTACAGTATAGCATATTACACTCCTGTACGGTACAGTACAGCACATTACACTCCTGTACGGTACAGTACAGCACATTACACTCCTATACGCTACAGTACAGCACGTTACACTCCTGTACGCTACAGTACAGCACGTTGCACTCCTGTACGCTACAGTACAGCATGTTACACTCCTGTACGCTACAGTACAGCACGTTACACTCCTGTACGCTACAGTACAGCACGTTACACTCCTGTACGCTACAGTACAGCATGTTACACTCCTGTACGCTACAGTACAGCACTTTACACTCCTATAAGCTACAGTACAGTACGTTACACTCCTGTACGCTACAGTACAGTACGTTACACTCCTGTACGCTACAGTACAGCACGTTACACTCCTATAAGCTACATTACAGTACGTTACACTCCTGTACGCTACAGTACAGCACATTACACTCCTGTACACTACAGTACATTACACTCCTGTACGCTACAGTACAGCACATTACACTCCTGTACACTACAGTACATTACACTCCTGTACACTACAGTACAGCACATTACACTCCTGTACACTACAGTACAGCACTTTACACTCCTATAAGCTACAGTACAGTACGTTACACTCCTGTACGCTACAGTACAGTACGTTACACTCCTGTACGCTACAGTACAGCACGTTACACTCCTATAAGCTACATTACAGTACGTTACACTCCTGTACGCTACAGTACAGCACATTACACTCCTGTACACTACAGTACATTACACTCCTGTACGCTACAGTACAGCACATTACACTCCTGTACACTACAGTACAGCACATTACACTCCTGTACGCTACAGTACAGCACATTACATTCCTGTACACTACAGTACAGCATGTTACACTCCTATTCGCTACAGTACAGCACATTACACTCCTGTACACTACAGTACAGCACATTACACTCCTGGATGCTACAGTACAGCACGTTACACTCCTGTACGCTACAGCACAGCACGTTACACTCCTGTACGCTACAGTACAGCACGTTACACTCCTGTACGCTACAGTACAGCACATTACACTCCTGTACGCTACAGTACAGCACGTTACACTCCTGTACGGTACAGTACAGCACATTACACTCCTGTACGCTACAGTACAGCACGTTGCACTCCTATACGCTACAGTATAGCATATTACACTCCTGTACGGTACAGTACAGCACATTACACTCCTATACGCTACAGTACAGCACGTTACACTCCTGTAGGGTACAGTACAGCACGTTACACTCCTGTAGGGTACAGTACAGCACTATACACTCCTGTACGCTACAGTATAGCATATTACACTCCTGTACGCTACAGTATAGCATATTACACTCCTGTACGGTACAGTACAGCACATTACACTCCTGTACAGTACAGTACAGCACATTACACTCCTATACGCTACAGTACAGCACGTTACACTCCTGTACGGTACAGTACAGCACATTACACTCCTATACGCTACAGTACAGCACGTTACACTCCTGTACGCTACAGTACAGCACATTACACTCCTGTACACTGCAGTACAGCACGTTACACTCCTGTACGCTACAGTACAGCACTTTACACTCCTATAAGCTACAGTACAGTACGTTACACTCCTGTACGCTACAGTACAGTACGTTACACTTCAGTACGCTACAGTACTGCACATTACATTCCTGTACACTACAGTATAGCACGTTACACTCCTGTACGCTACAGTACAGCACATTACACTCCTGTACACTACAGTACAGCACATTACACTCCTGTACACTACAGTACAGCACATTACACTCCTGTACACTACAGTACAGCACATTACACTCCTGTACGCTACAGTACAGCACGTTACACTCATGTACACCACAGTACAGCACATTACACTCCTGTACACTACAGTACAGCACGTTACACTCCTGTACGCTACAGTACAGCACGTCACACTCCTGTACGCTACAGTACAGCACGTTACACTCCTGTACGGTACAGTACAGCACGTTACACTCCTGTACGCTACAGTACAGCACGTTACACTCCTGTACACTACAGTACAGCACGTTACACTCCTGTACGCTACAGTACAGCACGTTACACTCCTGTACGCTACAGTACAGCACATTACTCTCCTGTATACTACAGCACGTTACACTCCTGTACACTACAGCATGTTACACTCCTGTACACTACAGTACAGCACGTTACACTCCTGTATACTACAGCACGTTACACTCCTGTACACTACAGTACAGCACGTTACACTCCTGTATACTACAGCACGTTACACTCCTGTACACTACAGTACAGTACGTTACACTCCTGTACGCTACAGTAGTTACACTCCTGTATGCTACACTACAGCACCTTACACTCCTGTACGCTACAGTACAGCACATGACACTCCTGTACATTACACTACAGCATGTTACACTCCTGTACACTACAGTACAGCACGTTACACTCCTGTATGCTACAGCACGTTACACTCCTGTACACTACAGTACAGCATGTTACACTCCTGTACACTACAGTACAGCACGTTACACTCCTGTACACTACAGTACAGCACGTTACAATCCTGTATGCTACACTACAGCACATTACACTCCTGTGCGCTACAGTACAGCACATTACACTCCTGTACGCTACAGTACAGCACGTTACACTCCTATACGCTACAGTATAGCATATTACACTCCTGTACGGTACAGTACAGCACATTACACTCCTGTACGGTACAGTACAGCACATTACACTCCTGTACGGTACAGTACAGCACATTACACTCCTATATGCTACAGTACAGCACGTTACACTCCTGTACGGTACAGTACAGCACGTTACACTCCTGTACGCTACAGTATAGCATATTACACTCCTGTACGGTACAGTACAGCACATTACACTCCTATACGCTACAGTATAGCATATTACACTCCTGTACGCTACAGTACAGCACGTTACACTCCTATACGCTACAGTACAGCACGTTACACTCCTGTACGGTACAGTACAGCACATTACACTCCTATACGCTACAGTACAGCATGTTACACTCCTGTACGCTACAGTACAGCACATTACACTCCTGTACACTACAGTACAGCACGTTACACTCCTGTACGCTACAGTACAGCACTTTACACTCCTATAAGCTACAGTACAGTACGTTACACTCCTGTACGCTACAGTACAGTACGTTACACTTCAGTACGCTACAGTACTGCACATTACATTCCTGTACACTACAGTATAGCACGTTACACTCCTGTACACTACAGTACAGCACGTTAAACACCTATAAGCTACAGTACAGTACGTTACACTCCTGTACGCTACAGTACAGTACGTTACACTTCAGTACGCTACAGTACAGCACGTTACACTCCTGTACACTACAGTACAGCACATTACACTCCTGTACACTACAGTACAGCACATTACACTCCTGTACACTACAGTACAGCACATTACACTCCTGTACGCTACAGTACAGCACGTTACACTCATGTACACCACAGTACAGCACATTACACTCCTGTACGCTACAGTACAGCACATTACTCTCCTGTACACTACAGCACGTTACACTCCTGTACACTACAGCATGTTACACTCCTGTACGCTACAGTACAGCACGTTACACTCCTGTACGCTACAGTGCAGCACGTTACACTCCTGTACGCTACAGTACAGCACGTTACACTCCTGTACGCTACAGTACAGCACGTTACACTCCTGTACGGTACAGTACAGCACATTACTCTCCTGTATACTACAGCACGTTACACTCCTGTACACGACAGCATGTTACACTCCTGTACACTACAGTACAGCACGTTACACTCCTGTACACTACAGTACAGCACGTTACACTCCTGTACACTACAGTACAGCACGTTACACCCCTGTACGCTACAGTAGTTACACTCCTGTATGCTACACTACAGCACGTTACACTCCTGTGCGCTACAGTACAGCACATTACACTCCTGTACATTACAGTACAGCACGTTACACTCCTGTACATTACACTACAGCATGTTACACTCCTGTACACTACAGTACAGCACGTTACACTCCTGTATGCTACAGCACGTTACACTCCTGTACACTACAGTACAGCACGTTACACTCCTGTACACTACAGTACAGCACGTTACACTCCTGTATGCTACACTACAGCACATTACACTCCTGTACGCTACAGTACAGCACATTACACTCCTGTATGCTACAGTACAGCACATTACACTCCTGTACGCTACACTACAGCACATTACACTCCTGTACGCTACACTACAGCACATTACACTCCTGTACACTACAGTACAGCACATTACACTCCTGTATGCTACAGTACAGCACATTACATTCCTGTATGCTACAGTACAGCACGTTACACTCCTGTACACTACAGTACAGCACATTACACTCCTGTATGCTACACTACAGCACATTACACTCCTGTACGCTACAGTACAGCACATTACACTCCTGTACACTACAGTACAGCACGTTACACTCCTGTACACTACAGTACAGCACATTACACTCCTGTATGCTACACTACAGCACATTACACTCCTGTACGCTACAGTACAGCACATTACACTCCTGTATGCTACAGTACAGCACATTACACTCCTACACACTACAGTACAGCACGTTACACTCCTGTATGCTACACTACAGCACATTACACTCCTGTATGCTACAGTACAGCACATTACACTCCTGTACGGTACAGTACAGCACATTACACTCCTGTATGCTACAGTACAGCACATTACACTCCTGTACGCTACAGTACAGCACATTACACTCCTGTACGGTACAGTACAGCACATTACACTCCTGTATGCTACAGTACAGCACATTACACTCCTGTACACTACAGTACAGCACGTTACACTCCTGTATGCTACAGTACAGCACATTACACTCCTGTACACTACAGTACAGCACGTTACACTCCTGTATGCTACACTACAGCACATTACACTCCTGTACACAACAGTATAGCACATTACACTCCTGTACACTACAGTACAGCACGTTACACTCCTGTATGCTACAGCACGTTACACTCCTGTACACTACAGTACAGCATGTTACACTCCTGTACACTACAGTACAGCACGTTACACTCCTGTACACAACAGTACAGCACGTTACACTCCTGTATGCTACAGCACATTACACTCCTGTACACTACAGTATAGCACATTACACTCCTGTACACTACAGTACAGCACGTTACACTCCTGTATGCTACAGCACGTTACACTCCTGTACACTACAGTACAGCATGTTACACTCCTGTACACTACAGTACAGCACGTTACACTCCTGTACACAACAGTATAGCACATTACACTCCTGTACGCTACAGTACAGCACATTACACTCCTGTACACTACAGTACAGCACGTTACACTCCTGTACACTACAGTACAGCACATTACACTCCTGTATGCTACACTACAGCACATTACACTCCTGTACGCTACAGTACAGCACATTACACTCCTGTACACTACAGTACAGCACATTACACTCCTGTATGCTACAGCACGTTACACTCCTGTATGCTACAGCACGTTACACTCCTGTATGCTACAGCACGTTACACTCCTGTACACTACAGTACAGCACGTTACACTCCTGTTCTTTACAATATAGCATGTTGCACTTCTGTACGTTACACTACAGTACATTACACTTCTGTGCACTACACAACAGCACATTACATTTCTGTACATTACAGTACAGCACATTACATTTCTGTACATTACAGTACAGCACACTATAGCAACAGAACCGACATTTATATAACACCTTTGACGTAATAAAACATTCTAAGGTGCTTCTTAAGAGCATTAGAAAAGGAAATATTCCACTGGGCTACCCAAGATAAACAATGAAGGTCATGGTCACAAGCTCGGTTTTAAGGAGTGTCTTAAATTAGGATAGAGAAGTTTGGAGGGTGGAGAGGGTTAGGGAGGGAATTACAGGACTTTCGGACTAGGCAGCTGAACACATTGCCATCACAGGTGCAATGATTAGGGTCTGGGATCTTTCCCTGCCCGGATATTTGGAGGGGTGTGGGGCTGGTGGACATTGCAGACATGGGATGGGGCCATCTGCCTTGGGGGATTTGAAAATGAGAATGAGTGAAGAGGTTTCTTAACTGGAAGTATCCCATGATGGCACAATGGAGTGCAGTAATGTCGCCTTGTGCAGCGACCTTCTACGGACACTGCAATGGGATTGGGTGATCGAAGCTCGGAGTGCTAGGGTGGGATGGGATAAGAACATAACATGGCCATTCAGCCCATCGAGTGTTCTCTGCCAATCCATGCAATCAGGACTGACCCGATGTGATCATCATCGAGTCCTACAATGCCATTTGGCTCATCAAGTCTGCACCAACTCTCTGACAGAGCATCCCACCCTGACCCAATCCCCAGACACAAAGGGGCAATTTAGCATGGCCAATGCACCCAACCCGCACATCTTTAGACTGTGGGAGGAAACCGGAGCACCCGGAGGAAACCCACGCAGACACGGGGAGAACGTGCAGACTCCACACAGACAGTGGCCCAAGCCGGGAACTGAACGCAGGTCTCTCATCCTGTGAGGCAGCAGTGCTAACCACTGTGCCACCGTGCCACCCTAAACCTCAGCCCCCATTTTCCCCCCTTGTCCCAACAGAGGAAAAGTGCACAATATATTGGATTAGGGTGCATACAAGTGCCAAAAGGGAGTAAGTGGCTGATGGATAGGATAGGGAAAGAGATGTGTCTGTAAGCAGAACAGTGGGATAGGGAATTGGGGAACAGAGCAATGCGAGAGGGAACAGAGCAATGGGATAGGGAATTGGGGAACAGAGCAATGGGGTCGAGGATTGGGGAACAGAACAGTGGGATAGGGAATTGGGTTAAGACACAGAGGTATTATTATATCAGGAATTGAGATGGCTGCCGCATGCACACTGTCCTCAATCTGTGTTCAGATAGCGGTGCTGATAAAACAGACAAAGGGAGTGCTCCAAATATCCAGTTTCTCTTTGGAGCAGCATTGCCGAGGCTCAGTGGCATTTATTAAAGGAAGCAAAGATATCGGCAGAAGTAAAAAGAACATCGATCCTTTTGTTCTCCTGTCCCGGGGGGCCAGGCTGCAGGAGGAAACTGCACCACAAAATGAATCGAAAGATTTGTTTTCCTCAATCATTCAGCTTGGGATTCTGGCTCAGAAAGCTGACCCAAGCATCACCCTTCCTCTGGGACTGTGACTGGGCCACCACTCTCTCTGGTACACTCGCTGAGGCACCAGGAGCCTCACATAGCCAAAAGCACCCCCCCCCCCCACCTTCCCTTATCCCCCCCCCACCCCCGTCCCACCCCCACTTCCCCCATCCGGACCCTCGTTCTGTCCAACCCGCTGCTGCTGAATCGTCTGGGCTTTTAACCACTATTCGCAAAAAGGCAGGAAGATCATCACTTAATGTGTCCGTCCGTAATGTCCCAGCCACCCCTAGTGTGCCTGCCAATCGCATATGTGTGTATTGGTACATGCACATGGATGTGTGCAGGTATATTTGTATGTCTGTGTGCGTATTTATGTCCGTGTTTGTGTCTGCAATGTGTGTCGACATGGGTATGCATGTGTATACAGAGCTCTGTCGCTCTGTCTGGGTCTGTGCTTGGTGGAATTTAGAAGGATGAGGGGGAGGATCTTATTGAAACTTACAGAATACTGAAAGGCCTGGATAGAATGGGGGAGATGTTTCCATTAGTAGGAGAGACTGGGATCCGAGGGCACAGAATAAAGGGACGACCCTTTAGAACCGAGATGAGGAGGAATTTCTTCAGCCAGAGGGTGTTGAATCTGTGGAACTCTTTGCCACAGAAGGCTGTGGAGGCCGGGTCACTGAGTGTCTTTAAGACAGAGATAGATAGGATCTTGATTGGTAAGGGGACCAAAGATTACGGGGAAAAGTCAGGAGAATGGGGTTGGGCATTTTATGTTTCCTTCAGAACACAGCACTAGCTGCAGAGTCCTTTGATTTGAGGTAATGCTGGATCATAAAGAAAAGTGAAATCATTGCAAAAATCAAAAGAAAAATCATCCAGTTGGCAAGCTGGTTTGAAACAGACTAACTGTTGTGTAATAGCATTTGAAGCGCAGTAAGAGATCTCACTACACCAGGTTAAAGTCCAACAGGATTATTTGGTACCATGAGCTTTCGGAGCACTGCTCCTTCATCAGGTAAGTGAAGAGTTGGGTTCACACCCAACTGGATATTTGGAACATTTTCTTATATGCCGTGTTTGTGAACTCAACTCTCCACTCACCTGATGAAGGAGCGGCGCTCCGAAAGCTTGTACTACCAAATAAACATGTTGTACTTTAACCTGGTGTTGTGAGACTACTTACTGAGTCCACCCCAGTCCAACGCCGGCAACTCCACATCATAGCATTTGAAGGCCAGATCATAATTAGATGACAAAGCCCAATTTTAAAATTGAGTGTAGAAGAGTAAGGCGTTGGGGTGTGTACTGAGATGACACAGCAGCCATGATCGAATGGCAGAGCAGACTCGATGGGCTGAAGGGCCTAATTCTGCTGCTATATCTCATGATGTGTGTGTGCGTGTGTACCTACATATGTGGCGTGCACGTGTGGCTCCCACACCCCACTGCAGGTGGGAATGAACCTGTTAAGTGGCCAGTTTGAACATACAGAGAGAGGTATTAACTAGGAGCAGGGTAGGCCATTCAGCCCCTCGAGCCTGCTCCGTTACACAGTGAGATCACACCTGATCAGATAGCAGCCCACCTTTCCTACATCCCCATCTGTCACTCACAAACATACAACTGCACCAATGGACTCCAAGTTGCATCCTCATACTAATCTCAACACAGGGACACTCAGTCACATTAAATGTTAGCCCTTGTATCAGCTGGAAGAGGCATTGTGATATGGTAACTCGATGCGTTCATCTGAAATGGGGATGACATTTATTGTAAATAATTTGTAACCCATTTAAAACCTGTGCTTAACATCTCGCAGTTATTTCACACCAGCTGGTTAAGTGAACAGTAACATTTACATAGAATTGAGAAAGGGATGGCCCAGTGGAATTATCGCTAGCCTATTAATCCAGAAACTCAGCTGATGTTCTCGAGACCCAGGTTCGAATTCAATTTAAAAAAACTGGAAGGGGCGGCATGGTGGCACAGTGGTTAGCACTGCTGTCTCACAGCACCAGGGACTCGGGTTCAATTCTCGGTTTGGGTAACTGTGTGGAGTCTGCACGTTCTTCCCATGTCTGCGTGGGTTTCCTCCGGGTGCTCCGGTTTCCTGCCACAATCTGGAAGACGTGCTGGTTAGAAAATTAGGTAAGAAGTCTCACAACACCAGGTTAAAGTCCAACAGGTTTATTAGGTTGCGAAGAAAATTAGGAGCAGGAATAGGCCATCTGGCCCCTCGAGCCTGCAACGCCATTCAATAAGATCATGGCTGATCTTTTTGTGGACTCAGTTCCACTGACCCGCCCGCTCACCATAACCCTTAATTCCTTTACTGTTCAAAAATGTATCTATCCTTGGTGCATTGGCCGTGCTAAATTCTCCTTCAGTGTGCCCGAACAGGTGCCAGAGTGTGGCGACTGGGGGATTTTCACAGGAACTTCATTGCAGTGTTAATGTAAGCCTACTTGCGACACAAATAAATAAACTTTAAACTTTAAGTCAGGATGGTGAGTGGCTTGGAGGGGAACTTGCAGGTGGTGGTGTTCCCATGTATCTGCTGCCCTTGTCCTTCTAGATGGAAGTGGTCATGGATTTTTAAGGTGCTGTCTAAGGATCTTCGGTGAATTTCTGCAGTACATCATGTAGATCATAGAATTATAGAATCCTACAGTGCAGAAGGAGACCATTTGGCCCATCGAGTCTACACCGACCATAATCCCACCCAGGCCCAATCCCCATAACCCCATGCATTTACCCTAGCTAGTCCCCCTAACATTAATGGGAAAATTTAATATGGCCAATCCACCTAACCCACACATCTTAGATGTTACACCCTGCCGCTACTGAGCGTCGGTGGTGGAGGGAGTGGCTGTTTGTGGATGTGGTGCCAATCAAGCGGGGTTGCTTTGTCTTGGATGGTGTCGAGCTTCTTGAGCGTTGTTGGAGCTGCACCCATCCAGGCAAGTGGAGTGTAGTCCACATTCTGGTTGTATCACAGCTCGGTATGGGCTCCTGCTCTGCCCAAGACCGCAAGAAACTACAAAAGGTCGTGAATGTAGCCCAATCCATCACGCAAACCAGCCTCCCATCCATTGACTCTGTCTACACTTCCCACTGCCTCGGCAAAGCAGCCAGCATAATTAAGGATCCCACGCACCCCGGACATTCTCTCTTCCACCTTCTTCTGTCGGGGAAAAAGATACAAAAGTCTGAGGTCACGTACCAACCAGCACAAGAACAGCTTCTTTCCTGCTGCCGTCAGACTTTTGAATGGACCTGTCTCGCATCAAGTTGATCTTTCTCTACACCCTAGCTATGACTCTAACACTACATTCTGCACTCTCTCGTTTCCTTCTCTATGAACAGTATGCTTTGTCTGTATAGTATGCAAGAAACAATACTTCTCACTGTATGTTAATACATGTGACAATAATAAATCAAATCGAAACCAAATCAAATCAAATACAGATTATCATGTCATTATCACATTGCCGCTTTGGAAGCTTGCTGTTTACAAATAGGGGAGGTGATGGCCGAGTGGTATTATCACCAGACTATTAGTCCAGAAACTCAGCTAATGTTCTGGAGACCCGGGTTCGAATCCCGCTATGGCAGATGGTGGAATTGAAATTCAATAACCAATATCTGGGATTAAGAATCTACTGATGACCATGAAACCTTTGTCGATTGTGGGAAAACGCATCTGGTTCATTAATGAACTAACCAGGATGGCACGGTAGCACAGTGGTTAGCACTGCTGCTTCACAGCGTCAGGGACCCGAGTTCGATTCCCAGCCTGGGTCACTGTCTGTGTGGAGTTTGCGCGTTCTCCCCGTGTCTGCGTGGGTTTCCTCCGGGTGCTCCGATTTCCTCCCACAGTCTGAAAGACGTGCTGGTTAGGGTGCATTGACCCGAACAGGTTCCAGAGTGTGGCGACTAGGGGAATTTCACAGTAACTTCATTGCAGTGTTGAAGCCTTACTTGTGACTAATAAATAAACTTTAACTTTCATGTCCTTTCGGGAAGGAAATCTGCCGTCCTTACCCGGTCTGGCCTACATGTGACTTCAGGGCCACAGCAATGTGGTTGACTCTCAACTGCCCTTGGGGAACTAGGGATGGGCAATAAATGCTGGCCCAGCCAGCGACACCCATGTCCCACGAATAAATAATAAAAAAGAAATTGGCTGCTGTGTTTCTGACACTGAAGCAGTGACTACTCTGCAAAGGGGCATCATTGTAAGGTGCTTTGAGGGATCCAGTCATCCGATATAAATGGAAGACTTAATTTTTTTCTAAGGGGAGGTGGTGGGAAAAACAAACGTTTATCAAAGGATGGAGAGGTCAAAATAGAACCGAAAAGCATTTTTTGAGAGGAAGTCTTCGCAAAAAACACGGAGTTAATTTGACTTGATGCAGGATGATTGTTGGTCCCTCCTGGGATAACTGCATCTCAATCATTTAAGACAGAGATGAGGTGGAATTTCTCTCAGAGGGTAAGGATGGCAGATTTCCTTCCCTCCAGGGGCCCCGGTTTCCTCCCACAGTCCAAAGATGTGCGGGTTGGGTGGATTGGCCATGCTAAATTGCCCCTTAGTCTTCGGGGGACTAGCTAGGGTAAATGCATGGGGTTATGGGAATAGGGCCTGGGTGGGATTGTGGTCGGTGCAGACTCAATGGGCCGAATGGCCTCCTTCTGCACTGTAGGGATTCTATGATTCTATCAAAAGCCTTAATGAGCCAGAGGGTTTTTACAACAATCAATGATAATTGTCATGGTTACTGTTAATGAGATTGAGTTTATATTCCAGATTTATCCCAGGTTTATTCCATGTGGTATCAGGCAAATCATTTGTGCTTCACTTCCTCTGTGGCTACTCCACCCCTCGAGGAATTTCATAGATAGAATCCATACACTGCAGATGGAGGCCATTTGGCCCATCAAGTCTTCACCAACCACAATCCCACCCAGGCCCTATCCCCATAACCCCACATATCTACCCTTCTAATCCCCTGACACAAAGAGGCAATTTAGCATGGCCAATCCAGCCAACCTGCACATCTTTCGGACTGTGGGAGGAAACCGGAGCACCTGGAGGAAACCCATGCAGACCCGGGGAGAATGCAGACTCCACGCAGTCACCCGAGGCCGGGGTTGAACCCGGGTCCCTGGCCCTGTGAGACAGCAGTGCTAACCCACTGTGCCACCCATTTAGAACAGAAAACTGGACGTGCAAGACTACAAGATGGCGGAGCAGAAGTAGGCCATTCGGCCCATCGAATCTGCTTCTGCCATTCAATGAGAGAGTGGCTGATCTGATGTGATAATCCCCAACTCCACTTTCCCGACTTATCCCCATAACCCTCGACTCCCTTACTGATTAAAAATCTGTCCATTGAACATACTTAATGACCGTGCAAAATGCCCTCCGGTAGCCAATGGCAAACTGCCTCCGCGGCCAGAAAACCAGTGGGCGGAAAATCCCGCCTCAGGATGAGAATTTTAAAATCAAAGCATTGCTTCACCACCCCACCATGTCGGTGTTGCGTGACCTGGGGCCCATGTGTGTGCGGGCAGGCCTAGCGGGGTTGGCCGAAAGGCCTCCCACTGTCCCTTGATGCTGGCCGCTCTCAAGATGCTCGGCCCATTCTCAACTCAAGAAAGTTCAATTCGCATGATCATCTTGAAGAACATTCTTTCAGGAAGTGGGTGCAAGCACATCCTGGCTATTGATCGAGTTCTCAGACCACATGACATCACATCCCCCGGTGTGCCGCCAAGCACAAGCTCCCAACCCGTTTAGTTGGCGCCAAGGCTTAATGAACAGGCTGGACTGACTGATGCGCCTTCCATTGATCTATTGGCGAGTTTTGCTTTGTTGATTGCACTTGACGTTTTGAGCAGACAACATATTGATTGAGGCCCATGTATGACCACAGAAGCCGATACTTCCAGACAACTTAGCTGGTCAGTACATCATCCTGCCTCCCAGCTTATTGACACTGGAGGCTGGGGAGGGAGGAAGAGAGAGGGAAAGAGAGAGAGAGAGGAAATGGAGATGGGGAAAGGGGAGGGAGAGGGAGCAAGAGGAAATGGAGATGGGGGGAGGGAGGAGACGGTTGGGGGAAGGAGAGAGAAAGAATAGGGGGCAGAGAGAAAAGTGGGGAGAGAGAGACAGAGAAAAAGCTGGAGGGGAAGAGAGAGGAAGAATGAGGGGAAAGATAGAGATAGAGGGTGAGGGAGAGAGAAAGAGGGTGGGGAAGAGAGAAAGAGGGTGGGGGAGAGAGAAAGAGGGTGGGGGAGAGAGAAAGAGGGTGGGGGAGAGGTAGAATGAGGGGGAAGAGAGAGGGAGAGAGAGAGATGGAGGGGAGGGAACGAGAAAGAGTGAGAGGAGAGAGAAAGGGAAGGGGGAGAGAGAATGAGGGTGACAGCGATTAGAAGGGAGTGAGAGATAGGTGGGAGGGGAGGGATGGAGAGAGACGGGGAGGGGTAGAAAGTGAGGTGGAAATCAAGAGAGAAAGAGAAGTGGAGAGACAGAGAATGCGAGAGGAAGGAGAGAGGGGAGGGAGAGGTAGGAAAGAGAGAGTGTGGGAGAGAGGGAGAGAGATAGAAAGGGAGGGGTGGGGAAGAGAGAGAGAGAATGGGGGGGAGTATGAAAAAGAGAGAAGGGGAGAGAGAGGGGTGCAAGAGAAGAGAAAGGGGAGTGGGGGAAAGAGGAGGGATGCACAAGAGCGAGTGAGGAGGGAGAGAGAGGCGGAGAGAGAGAAGAGGTGGAGAGAGAGAAAAGGTGGAGAGAGAGAAGCAGTGGAGAGAGGGAGAGAGGAGGGAGAAAGAGAGAGAGAGACAGAGGAGGAGGGAGAGAGAGAGAGAGAGAGAGAAGAGGAGGGAGAGAAAGAGGAGGAGAGAGAGAGAGAGGAGGAGGGAGAGAGAGAGGTGGAGAGAGAGAGAGAGGTTGAGGTAGAGAGAGAGAGAGGTGGAGGTAGAGAGAGAGAAGTAGAGGGAGAGAGAGAGAGAGGTGGAGGTAGAAAGAGAGGTGGAAGGAGAGAGAGGTGGAGGGAGAGAGAGAGAAATGGAGGGAGAGAGAGGTGGAGGTAGAGAGAGAGAGGTGGAGGGAGAGAGAGAGGTGGAGGTAGAGAGAGAGAGAGGTGGAGGTAGAGAGAGAGAAGTGGAGGAGAGAGAGAGAGAGGTGGAGGTAGAAAGAGAGGTGGAAGGAGAGAGAGAGAGGTGGAGGGAGAGAGAGAGAAATGGAGGGAGAGAGGTGGAGGTAGAGAGAGAGAGGTGGAGGGAGAGAGAGAGGTGGAGGGAGAGAGAGAGAAGTGGAGGGAGAGAGAGAGAGAGAGGTGGAGGTAGGGAGAGGTGGAGGTAGAGAGAGAGAGGTGGAGGGAGAGAGAGAGAGAGGTGGAGGTAGAGAGAGAGGTGGAGGGAGAGAGAGAGAGGTGGAGGGAGAGAGAGAGAAGTGGAGGGAGAGAGAGAGAGAGAGGTGGAGGTAGAGAGAGAGAGGTGGAGGTAGAGAGAGAGAGGTGGAGGGAGAAAGAGAGAGGTGGAGGGAGAGAGAGAGAAGTGGAGGGAGAGAGAGAGAGAGGTGGAGGTGGAGAGAGAGGTGGAGGTAGAGAGAGGTGGAGGGAGAGAGAGAGGTGGAGGGAGAGAGAGAAGTGGAGGGAGAGAGAGAGAGGTGGAGGGAGAGAGAGAGGTGGAGGGAGAGAGAGAAGTGGAGGGAGAGAGAGAGAGAGAGGTGGAGGTAGAGAGAGAGAGAGGTGGAGGGAGAGAGAGAGGAGGGAAAGAGAGAGGAGGGAATGTGAGAGAAGGAGGGAGAGAAGGAGTGAGATAGAGGAAAGATAGGAGAAGAGGAGAGATATTGGAGAGAAACAGAGGGGAAGAGAGTTAGGGACCAAGGGAGAGAGGGATAGCGGAGAGAGAGAGAGGATGAAGGAGAGGGCATGGCTGAGCTGTCTGCCCACTTTTTGCTGTCCTTGCCGCATTGAAAGGAGTGAGCGATGGCCAAGGTTTAATGCGGAGAGCACTGGAGGGGAACGAATGTGCTGAAAATCTAAGCTAAAGGCAGACAAGGCCAGACCTATCCTAACAGAACCATCAGTGCGTGTAAACAGGATGGACGCTATGGGTTTAGACCCCTCACCAGTCTCGGGGTGAAGAATCCCCACTCGGAAACACTCAGCAACATCTATCGTACAGATATCTTTCTGCCAGCGGAGGGGGCGCGGGGGGGGGGCGCGGGGGGGGGGGGTGGGGGGACGGGGGGACAACGCTGAGCGGACTAGATTCAGACTGAAACACAATCCGACACCCCTACGCAGTACTGAAGGAGTGCTGCACTGCCAGAGATACTTCCAGATGACACCGTAAACCCGTAATTGGATCTCTCAAGTGGACCTTCATGCCCCAACCAAGAGATTCTCAGGCCATTATCCCACTGCTGCTTGTGGTAGCACATTGTTGCCAAACAGGTTGCTGGCCTTTGTCACTGCTCACAGGGTGACAAAAGCAACTTCTTGGCTTTGGGATGTCCTCTTACCGACACTGAGTACAAAGATCAAAGAAAATTACAGAACAGGGACAGGCCATTCGGCCCTCCAAGCCTGCACCGACCATGCTGCCCGTGTGAACTAAAACCCCCTACCCTTCCGGGGACCGTATCCCTCTATTCCCATTCTATTCATTATTTGTCAAGACGCCCCTTAAAAGTCACTATCGTATCTGCTTCCACTACCCCCCCCCCCCCCCCCCACTCCCCGGGCAGCGGGTTCCAGGCACCCACCACCCTCCGTGTAAAAAAACTTGCCTCGTACATCTCCTGTAAACCTTGCCCCTCGCACCTTAAACCTGTGCCCCCTAGTAATTGACTCTTCCACCCTGGGAAAAAGCTTCTGACTATCCACTCTGTCCATGTCCCTCATAATCTTGCAGACTTCTATCAGGTCGCCCCTCAACCTCCGTCATTCCAGTGAGAACAAACCCAGTTTCTCCAACCTCTCCTCATAGCTGATGCCCTCCATACCAGGCAGCATCCTGATAAATCTTTTCTGTACCCTCTCCAAAGCCTCCACATCCTTCTGGTAGTGTGGCGACCAGAATTGAAAAAAACCATATTCCATTTAACACTGAACGAACTGAACTTTCACCTTTACTGACACACTGACCTGGCTGATCTCCCAGGTATGCTACACCCAGACTAAATCCAGGGACCAGAATAGGATGGTCTCCTACAGTCGGGAGCTTAACTGGCCAAGAATGAATCGTAACATCAAAAAATCATAGACTCCCGAGAGTGCAGAGGGAGGTCATTCGGCCCATCACATCTACGCCGGCTCTTTGACTGAGCAAATTACCCAGGCCCTATCCCCGTAACCCCACATATTTATTCCACTAACCCCCTGAACCTACACATCTTTGGACACTAAGGGGCAATTTAACATGGCCAATCCACCTGACCTGCACATCTTTGACACTAACTTTAACACTGGACAGCACAGTGGCACAGTGGTTAGCACTGCTGCCTCACAGTGCCAGGGACCTGGGATCCATTCCCGGTTTGGGTCACTGTCTGTGTGGAGTTTGCACGTTCTCCCCGTGTCTGCGTGGGTTTCCTTCCTCCCATAGTCTGAAAGACGTGCTGGTTAGGGTGCATTGGCCATGTTAAATTCACCCTCAGTGTACCCGAACAGGCACTGGAGTGTGGCGGCTAGGGGATTTTCATAGTAACTTCATTACAGTGTTAATGTACGCCTACTTGTGACTAATAAATAAACTTTTAAGGAGCAATTTAGCATGGCCAATCCACCTAACCTGCATATCTTTAGACACTAAGGGGCAATTTAGCATGGCCATTCCACCTAACCTATACATCTTTGGACACTAAGGGGCAATTTAGCATGGCCAATCCACCTACCCAGCACATCTTTGGACACTAAGGGGCAATTTAGCATGGCCAATCTGCCTAACCTACACATCTTTAGACACTAAGGGGCAGTTTAGCATGGCCAATCCACCTAACCTACACATCTTTGGACACTAAGGGGCAGTTTAGCATGGCCAATCCACCTAACCTGCACATCGTTAGACACTAAGGGGCGGTTTAGCATGGCCAATCCACCTAACCTGCACATCGTTAGACACTAAGGGGCGGTTTAGCATGGCCAATCCACCTCGCTGACTGACATGGTTTTTATTACTTAGGAATTGGATGGTGGTCAATGGCATCTAAACGTGAGCCTTCGACATGCCTGCCACCATGGAAGATGCTGTTCTTGGTGCCAGGTTCATGAGCAACCATCAGGAATAGATTCTCCTGACCCACAGCCGTCTGTGTCTCGGCCACGGTGGCTACTGGTGGAGTGATGAAGGTCTGTAAATAGCAGATCAGCCGCAACACTTCATTGGATTAGATATCGCAATGATATTTATAGAGCTGTCACATCTACCCACCAAGTCAACAGGAATAACTTGAATTGATACTGTGTCCTGAATGTCGCAAAACAGGAGTGTTATCGGCCAGAGCAAAATGTGACACTCAGTTACCTGAGGAGCTCTGAGGCCAGGTGGCTAAAGCTAGGTCCAAGAGGTAAGCTTTGAAGAAGTGAGGCTGAGGGGGCTAGGTGTGATGGCCTCAAATTCAGTGAGGCAGCCATAGATGCACGTGAATGGGCACAAGGCAACCTCGGTTACACAGAGGTGGAAAAGATAAGGATAGATTTTTTTTTCCTGAAGTTTATTTATTCAGCACAAGTCAGGCTTACATTAACACTGCAATGAAGTTACTGTGAAATTCCCCCATTTGGCACACTCCGGCACCTGTTCGGGGACACTGAGGGAGAATTTAGCATGGCCAATGCACCCTAACCAGCACGTCTTTCAGACTGTGGGAGGAAACCGGAGCACCCGGAGGAAACCCACGCAGACACAGGGAGAATGTGCAGACTCCGCACAGACAGTGACCCAAGCTGGGAGTCGAACCCGGGTCCTTGGCGCTGTGAGGCAGCAGTGCTAATCACTGTGCCACCGTGCCATCCCATTTCTCTTCTCTTACGAGGAGGCATCGCCTCTTTATTGCAAGTGAGGAAAAGTGGTGCGCACTCCTGGCGTACAAAACATTACGTCCCGCTGTGGGATTTTGCATTGGGCGCGGACCTACCAGCCATTCATGGCACACTCGCGCTGCAGCAAGGCCAGAGGATTTGATGCCCAGAAAAATGTCCTTTCGCTGCGGCGGGATGGGAAAAAATCCCGTCAGCCTGAAGGACCGCGACATTTAATACTTGAGGCGGAATTTTCCCCGTCCTACCCACCAGGGAATCGTAGTGGGATACGAACCGTGCAAAGGTCCATTGACCTCGGGCAAGATTTTCCGGTGAGCGCAGCCGGAAATCCCGCCCTTTGCGTCGACTTAAAAAAAAACCATCCCCACATTTGCAATGCAAAGGGCCTACGTAAACATGTCACGTTGTAACTGCACTCTCCCTCCTGTGGTGGCGCTGCAAACACCTCGGAACTCATCAAGTCCTTTGTGTAGAAGAACTCCCAAAGCAAATTTGGTCATTTTTAATGTCTCCCCGTGTGACACATTGTGGAGGATTAGAAACAAAGAAACTAGAAGCAGGAGGAGGCCATTCGGCCCTTCGTGCCTGCTCTGCCATTCATCTTGATCATGGCTGATCATCAAATTCAATATCCTGATCCCCCTTCCCCCCCATATCCCTTGATCCCTTTAGCCCCAAGAGCTATATCTAATTTCTTCTTGAAATTACACAATGTTTTGGCCTCAATTACATTCTGCGGAATTCCACACATTCATCACCCTCTGGGTGAAGAAATTTCTCCTCACCTCAGTTCATAGAACCATGAATCCCTACAGTGCAGAAGGAGGCCATTCAGCCCATCAAGTCTGCACCGATCACAATCCCAGCCAGGCCCTATCCCCACAACCCCATGCATTTGCTCTAGCTAGTCCCCCGACATAAGGGGCAATTTAGCACTGCCAATCCGCCTAACCCACACATCTTTGCACTATGGGAGGAAACCAGAGCACCCGGAGGTACCCACGCAGATACGGGGAAAACGTACAAACTCCGCACAGACAGTGACCCAAGCCAGGAATCGAACCCGGGTCCCTGGCGCTGTGAGGCAGCAGTGCCAACCACTGTGCCACCGTGCCGCCCCTAAAAGGCGTTTCCCCTCAAACTATGACCCCTAGTTCTGGACTCCCCCCACCATCGGGAACATTCTTTCTGAATCTAACCTGTCTAACCCTGTTAGAATTTTATAAGTTTCTAGACGATCCCCTCAGATTCCCCGAGAGATTGACAAATAACGTTTGGACATCTCATTAAATTGCACCCAAAATGGAAGGAACCTGGTTGGGAACAAATATCTGGCTCTCATTCATTTTTATTTGAGTGACACAAAGCATCCCCCCCTCCGCCCACCGCCCACCTCTCTTCCCCGCCCCCCCACATCTCAGCATAGCGTCCCTCCTCAAATCGGCATCCTACCTTTGTGACATGATCTTGAAGGTGTCGGGCAGGTAACACTCCACGTTCTCCATCTGGAAGATGTCGGCGTCGCAGATCTTGCTGTCCGTTCGCCCGTAGTTGGCGCTCTCGATCATGATGACGTCGCTGCCCGGGCACCGCAGCTCGATGGGGTACCCTTCGCACGCCAGCTCCCGGCGCATCAGACCAAACGGTAAGGCGGCCCGACTCAAACCTGGAGGTGGGGGAGAGGAAGAAAAGACAAGGGCCTGAGGACGTGTGGTGGGGCGAGAGTCACAGGCCCAGGCGGAACGGGGCGACTTTGTTTAAACCCGCTGGCAAAGTGTGAATCTCGACACAAATCCTATTCTCGATTTGTTCACGGAATGCAGTGTTACACATCGCCATCTCCTGCCTACCAACCAAACCAGTGTCCCAGCAGCCCCCCTTTGTATGTTCTTATTTGTGAAACCTAATAAGCTAATTGGACAAATAGCCAAACAATCACACATGACCCCCCCCCCGTCAAGCCATTGGCCAAGGTCCCTGATCTACTCGATCATCACCATCTTAGGGACTACGACCTTTCAGCTGCTGATGCTTAACCTTAGGAATACAAGTTCAATAGCATTAGCAACAGATTCCCAGAGCTCTCAGCCACTGGAGGGGGGGTGAGGGCCCCACCATGGTTAAATTAAGCTGGAGCGATGATTTGATTTATTTTGGGACGCGAAAGGGATTGGTTAACGTAGAACAAGGCAAGATGCTTTATCTCAAGGATCAGAGAACCCCAGAAGGGCAGAAAGAAGCCATTCGGTCCATCAAGTCTGCACCGACTCTCCGAAAAAGCATCCCACCCAGGCATCCCACCCCCACCCTGGCCCCTCACCCCCTTCCCCCCCCCACTCCACCCAACCTATCCCCGCAACTCTGCCAATTCCCCATGGCTAATCCAGCTAATGTCTCCGTCTACATTTCCGCTGCCTCGGGAAAGCAGCCAGCATAATTAAGGACCCCACGGACATTCTCTCTTCCACCTTCTTCTGTCGGGAAAAAGATACAAAAGTCTGAGGTCACGTACCAACCGACTCAAGACCCTTTGACAATGGGTCGTCTCGACTCGAAACGTCAGCTCTTTTCTCTCCTTACAGATGCTGCCAGACCCGCTGAGATTTTCCAGCATTTTCCCTTTTGGTTTCAGATTCCAGCACCCACAGTAATTTGCTTTCATTTGACTCAAGAACAGCTTCTTCCCTGCTGCTGTCAGACTTTTGAATGGACCTACCTTGCATTAAGCTGATCTTTCTCTACACCCAAGCCATGACTGTAACACTGCGTTCTGCACTCTCTCCAAAATCTCATCGCTTCTTTAACGTTGGAACAGTAAGAAGTCTCATTACACCCTGTTAAAGTCCAACAGGTTTATTTGCTCCCCTTTGAAGGAGCGGCGCTCCGAAAGCTCGTGTTACCAAATAAACCTGTTAGATTTTAACCTGGAATTGTGAGACTTCTTACCGTGCCCACCCCAGTCCAACGCCGGCTTCTCCACAACGTTGGAAGGATAGCAGCCAGCTTGTGCACAGCAAGATCCCACGGGGTAGTATTGCCCAGGACACCAGGGAAATCGCTCAGCTGAGGGATAAACCGAGGTTTGACCTCTCACCTGTTATGATGTGGAGATGCTGGCGTTGGACTGGGGTGGGCACAGTAAGAAGTCTAACACCAGGTTAAAGTCCAACAGGTTTATTTGGTAGCAAGAGCCACTCGCTTTCGGAGCGCTGCTCCTTCGTCAGGTGGAGTGGGAGATGTGCCACTCCACCTGACGAAGGAGCAGCACACGCTGAAAGCTAGCGGCATTGGCTACCAAATAAGCCTATTGGACTTTAACCTGGTGTTGTAAGACTTCTTACTCTCACCTGTAAGACAGAGGGCGGTGTTGGAGGGGGAGAAGATAGAGAGAGAGAGAGAGATCTGCTTGCTCTTGCTCAAACACAGTTCTCAGATACTTGACAGGGCAAACGGGCCTGGGTTTCATGTTTCATCCAAAGGCCCACAGCTCCACCAGTACAGCACTCCCACCTCTGGGAGCATCAGCCTCGGCAGTGGGCTTTAACTGACAGCCCCCTAACTCAGAGACAAGACTGGTTCCCACAGTGCCAAACAGATGAAGGAAAACAGGGGGATGTAGGAGAATAGGTTACAGTGAGGGAGAGGCAAGGGCAATGCGGATACGGGGTTTGGATTGTGGAGGAGTCGAGGGGATCACATTCTTGATTTGATTTATTATTATCACATGTAGCGGGATACAGTGAAAAGTATTGTTTCTTGCACGCTATACAGACAAAGCATACTTTTCATAGAGTACACAGGGGAGAAGGAAAAGAGAGAGTGCAGAAAGTAGCGTTACAGTCATAGCTCGGGTGTGGAGAAAGATCAACTTAATGCAAGGTAGGTCCATTCAAAAGTCTGATGGCAGCAGGGAAGAAGTTGTTCTTGAGTCGGTTGGTACGTGACCTCAGACTTTTGTATCTTTTTCCCGACGGAAGAAGGTGGAAGAGAGAATGTCCGGGGTGCATGGGGTCCTTAATTATGCTGGCTGCTTTTCCGAGGCAGCGGGAAGTATAGACAGAGTCAATGAATGGGAGGCTGGTTTGCGTGATGGACTGGGCTATGTTCACGAACTTTTGTAGTTTCTTGTGGTCTTGGACAGAGCAGGAGCCCATACCAAGCTGCAGTGCACCTGGGGCGGCACTGCTGCCTCAGAGCGCCAGGGACCCGGGTTCGATTCCCGGCTTGGGTCACTTTCTGTGCGGAGTTTGCACACTCTCCCCGTGTCTGCGTGGGTTTCCTCCGGGTGCTCCGGTTTCCTCCCACAGTCTGAAAGATGTGTTGGTTAGGGTGCATTGACCCGAACAGGTGCCGGAGTGTGGCAACTAGGGGGATTTCACAGTAACTTCATTGCAGTGTTAATATAAGTCTCACTTGTGACTCACAAATAAACTTTGAAAGAATGCTTTCTATGGTGCATCTGTAAAAGTTGGTGAGAGTCACAGCAGACATGTCGGATTTCCTTAGCCTCCTGAGAAAGTAGAGGCCTTGGTGGGCTATCTTGAGGACTGGAGGTACTGATGATAGGGAGAACAATGCAGGGGCAGTGAATTTTGTATCACTTGGATAAGAGGATCCGTACGTCTGAGCAGGATTTGACGTTTGCAAATAGTAAAACAGCAGCAGAGAAAAGTGATTGAGGCCTTATCCCAGCCAGAACCGTGGAACATCAGCTCCCTGATTAATCCTTCAGGAAATAAGCGCTCAATTGGAGGATGTGGTTCAGGAGTGATCCTTTCTGGAAAGTTAGACTCCGTGAAAACAAAAGATAAAAATGTTCTGGAGTTCGTGACAGCTTCAATTTATCAGCAGTGAGGGAGAAAGATTCACAGCGCTGAGAACGGAACAGGCGTTGATGAATTGCAACGAGGACACAATACGCTGGAAATAGGCCCGAGGCAGATTGGTGGGCCGCAGGCAATCCCCAAACAGGCCGCAGGCCTCAAACGTCAGCCTGGCCTCAGACGAACCACAGGCATGTTTGAGGGCCAGCCGGACCAAAGCGAGCCTGGGTAAGATTCCAAAACCCCCTTCCAGCCTCCAACAGGCTGGGAGACCAGTCTGGGCCTGCCCTGGAACGGTGGGTTCGATTTCTTCTCATCAGAGGGCTGCCGGGGCTCTCAGACTGGAAACACCCAGAGATTTCAAACAAAAAAAAAGACATCTAGACGGCAACAAAAAAAAAAATCTGAACTTTGTGAGTGAAAATGTCAAGTTAATTTTTATTTTGAATTGCGTTTCGCATGGGGGCCTACTGGCAACTCGCTGCCATTTGCAAATAACTGAACTTTTGAGCAGTGTTACGTTAAATTATTTAAAAAGAACAGGATTTCTGTCAAGATGAGAAACTACTGCTATCTCTCAGCACCTCCATCTGATAAATAGATTTGCAGATTTAACCTCATTGAATTAAGTGTCTGAGTCACTGACTGTGAGAGACAGTGTCAGTGCCTATTTTCCAGTTTACGGGTTATGTCTTGCATTTCCCAGCAGTGAGGAATAATCACTTATTCACCCGAATACCAGAGCTTTCTCCAGACGGATTTTTCACATTGCAGCATGCGGAGTGATACCTTTCCGGTCCAGTGCGTAGACCGTGGTGCAGTGATGTGGCACCATGGATAGCTCACACATGCATACGCCCCAACAAGTGGTCCATTTTGAAATCATATAATAGTTACGGAGGGGGCCCAAGGTCTGATTTGATTTGATTTATTATTGTCACTTACATCGGGATACAAAAAGTCATTGCAAATCTGAGTGGCACAGTGGTTAGTAGCACTGCTGCCTCACAGCGCCAGGGACCCGGGTTCAATTCCCGGCTTGGGTCACTGTGTGGAGTTTGCACGTTCTCCCCCGTGTCTGCGTGGGTTTCCTCCGGGTGCTCCGGTTTCCTCCCACAGTCTGAAAGACGTGCCGGTTAGGTGCTGAATTCTCCCTCAGCGTATCCGAACAGAGTGTGGCGACTAGGGGATTTTCACAGTAACTTCATTGCTGTGTTAATGTAAGCTAATAAATAAACTTAAATCAGACGGACAAGTCAACACCATTCTGATTTGAGCGCGTGCTGTTAGATTGGTTTAGTTTGGGGTGGGATGCTAAGTCGGAGCCCTGCTTGTCTGCGTAGGTTAAATATAAAGGTACCTGCTCCAATAATTTATCCTCTGTAATGCTGTCTGTGATCATTTAGTGTGTTCCCCATTGGAACAAGAACAAAAACACTTTAAACAATTGATCCGTGCGAATGGCTTTGAGAGATCCAGGGGGTATGAGGAGACATGTCAGTGCAGTGAAAACCTGGCAAGGTGCAGCAGGAATGGGGAATCGATACCACTCAGGAGGTGAGAGCAGAGGCACAGTGTAAAAGCAAGTCAGTCTGTTACTCTCTCTCCTGTACTGACAACAGGCCAGATAGAAACAAGCACAGCACACCAGCGCCGAGCCGCACGGTACACCAGCACCGAGCCACACGGTACACCAGCACCGAGCCACACGGTACACCAGCACCGAGCCACACGGTACACCAGCACCGAGCCACACGGTACACCAGCACCGAGCCACACGGTACACCAGCGCCGAGCCACACGGTACACCAGCGCCGAGCCGCACGGTACACCAGCACCGAGCCACACGGTACACCAGCACCGAGCCACACGGTACACCAGCACCGAGCCACACGGTACACCAGCACCGAGCCACACGGTACACCAGCACCGAGCCACACGGTACACCAGCACCGAGCCACACGGTACACCAGCACCGACCCACACGGTACACCAGCACTGACCCACACGGTACACCAGCGCCGAGCCACACGGTACACCAGCGCCGAGCCACACGGTACACCAGCGCCGACCCACACGGTACACCAGCACCGACCCACACGGTACACCAGCACCGACCCACACGGTACACCAGCACTGACCCACACAGTACACCAGCACCGACCCACACGGTACACCAGGACTGACCCACACAGTACACCAGCGCCGAGCCACACGGTACACGAGCACCGACCCACACGGTACACCAACACCGACCCACACGGTACACCAGCGCCGAGCCACACGGTACACCAGCACCGAGCCACACGGTACACCAGCGCCGAGCCACACGGTACACCAGCGCCGAGCCACACGGTACACCAGCACCGAGCCACACGGTACACCAGCACCGAGCCACACGGTACACCAGCACCGAGCCACACGGTACACCAGCACCGAGCCACACGGTACACCAGCACCGACCCACACGGTACACCAGCGCCGAGCCACACGGTACACCAGCATCGAGCCACACGGTACACCAGCGCCGACCCACACGGTACACCAGCGTCGACCCACACGGTACACCAGCACCAACCCACACGGTACACCAGCACCGACCCACACGGTACACCAGCGCCGACCCACACGGTACACCAGCACCGAGCCACACGGTACACCAGCGCTGAGCCGCACGGTACACCAGCACCGAGCCACACGGTACACCAGCGCCGAGCCACACGGTACACCAGCGCCGAGCCGCACGGTACACCATCACCGAGCCACACGGTGCACCAGCGCCGAGCCACACGGTACACCAGCGCCGAGCCACACGGTACACCAGCGCCGAGCCACACGGTACACCAGCACCGACCCACACGGTACACCAGCGCCGAGCCACACGGTACACCAGCACCGACCCACACGGTACACCAGCGCCGAGCCACACGGTACACCAGCGCCGAGCCACACGGTACACCAGCGCCGACCCACACGGTACACCAGCGCCGACCCACACGGTACACCAGCGCCGACCCACACGGTACACCAGCGCCGACCCACACGGTACACCAGCGCCGAGCCACACGGTACACCAGCGCCGAGCCACACGGTACACCAGCGCCGACCCACACGGTACACCAGCGCCGAGCCACCCGATCCAAGATGAAATGAAATGGAGAAAAAATATTCAACTGCAGAATTACATTATACTGCACTTCTTGGCATTTAGAGTGAGAATTGCACAGCCCTGGGAGGATATCACTCACATCTACTCCCCCCTCACTAACATTCTCCGATATACCCCACACCCCTCACTGTAACCCTCTCTGATATACCCCACACCCCTCACTGTAACACTCTCTGATATACCCCACACCCCTCACTGTAACACTCTCCGATATACCCCACACCCCTCACTGTAACACTCTCCGATATACCCCACACCCCTCACTGTAACACTCTCCGATATAACCCACACCCCTCACTGTAACACTCCGATATACCCCACACCCCTCACTGTAACACTCTCCGATATACCCCATACCCCTCACTGTAACACTCTCTGATATACCCCACACCCCTCACTGTAACACTCTCCGATATACCCCACACCCCTCACTGTAACACTCTCCGATATAACCCACACCCCTCACTGTAACACTCCGATATACCCCACACCCCTCACTGTAACACTCTCCGATATACCCCATACCCCTCACTGTAACACTCTCTGATATACCCCACACCCCTCACTGTAACACTCTCCGATATACCCCATACCCCTCACTGTAACACTCTCTGATATACCCCACACCCCTCACTGTAACACTCTCTGATATACCCCACACCCCTCACTGTAACACCCTCTGATATACCCCACACCCCTCACTGTAACACTCTCTGATATACCTCACACAGTAATGTTGTAATTTGGATTTTGGTATTTGAGGGTTCTGTGGATTATGTGTACACGCAGCCTGTGGGTAATATTCTTCTCCTGATTGCTGCCTCTGATCTCACTGCTTTTCCCATGCGGTTCATTGTATGGTGTGAAATCTTATTTCCATTGACATTTTTAGTCAGTGTTAATGTGCTTGGGAATGAAATGTTCTGTGGCGTCTCCGCCAGCCTAATGTGCTAATTATCGTCTTTTTCTGATGAAGGGGTGGTGTGCGGTGAGAATGGGGAGGGTTTCTGCTGAGATTCTTCTCATTGAGACAGAATATAACAGAATGAACCTTCCCATTCATTCAGTGAGGTGAGGAACACTGAGACTCAGCGCCTGAAACAACATAAACACCCAGGGAAATTCAAACCTGCCGCAAATCAGCAAGTGCTCACGGTGTACACCAAGTATTTATGTGTGTGTGCACGCATGTGTGTGTGTGAGCATGTGTGTGCGTGCGTGTGTGCACGAGCATGTGTGCACGTGTCTTTGTGTTGCCCGTGTGCTGTGCGTCGTGTGAGGCCTGTGTGTTGTCATGCGTGTGAGGCATGTGTGTGAGCGTGTGTGTGTTGTGTGTGTGTGCGTATGTGTGTATGTTGTGACGGTGTGTGTGTTGTGCGCACATGTATGTGTGCGTCAGTGTGAGTTTGTGTGCGCGTTTGTGTGTGTGAGTGTGAGAGTATGTGCGTGTGTATGTGTGTTGTGTGCACATGTATGTGTGTGTATTGTGCTGGTGTGTATGTTGTGCACGCATGTGTGTATTTGAGAGTGTGAGTGTAAGTCGTATGACTGAGTGTGTGTTTGTGTGTGACACGTGGTGTGTGTGATACATATGACAATAATAAATCAAATCAAAATCTTATTCAGCGAGCTATCAGCAGGCTTAACCTTGTCCAAATATTGATTGAAAAGTACCTGCAAAAGCACCAGAGACTTTCTTTTAAAAACACCACTCTGCGCAG
The DNA here is from genome assembly GCF_964213995.1 of Mustelus asterias. Classification (NCBI taxonomy): domain Eukaryota; kingdom Metazoa; phylum Chordata; class Chondrichthyes; order Carcharhiniformes; family Triakidae; genus Mustelus; species Mustelus asterias. The sequence goes on from NC_135819.1 coordinate 20,985,854, forward strand.
TATAAAGATTGGGAACCTGTCTGTATTTGAAGGCATCTGTAATGACATACATCAGGGTACAACAACACCAAGGCCATGTTCTCAATGGTCTATTGAACTTGCAATGCCCAGACGATCTCCAGTCTGGGTTTGTATGCTGTTTAGCATGTGATACAATATTTAAACACAGTGGCACAGTGGTTAGCACTGCTGCCTCACAGCACCAGGGACCCAGGTTCAATTCCCGGCTTGGGTCACTGTCTGTGGGGAGTCTGCATGTTCTCCCCATGTCTGTGTGGGTTTCCTCCGGCTGCTCCGGTTTCCTCCCACAGTCTGAAAGATGTGCTGGTTAGAGTGTATTGGCCGTGCTAAATTCTCCCTCAGTGTACCCGAACAGGAGTGTGGCGACTCGGGGATTTTCACAGTAACTTCATTGCAGTGTTAATGTAAGCCTACTTGTGACACTAATAACATAAATTTTTAAGGTCGCTTATATCGCAGTATTTGGGGTATTTCATCAAGATGATTCCCTTGGGTTCAGTGTCATTCATCATTCCTTTAAAGTAAAGTTAATTTATTAGTCACAAGTAAGGCTTACATTAACAGTGCAATGAAGTTACTGGGAAATTCCCCTCGTCGCCACACTCCGGCGCCTGCTCGGGTCAGTGCACCCTAACCAGCACGTCTTTCGGACTGTGGGAGGAAACCGGAGCACCCGGAGGAAACCCACGCAGACACGGAGAGAACGTGCAGACTCCGCACAGACGGCGACTCATGAAGTGAATCGAACCCGGTTCCCTGACGTTGTGAGGCAGTGCTAACCACTGTACCACCCCAAGTGGAGCCGGCAATTCCCTATGAATTGGAGTGCATCTTTAACTCAATTTAGTAAGGGGAGGTCGTGCCTGACAAACCTGTTAGAGTTCTTTGAAGAGATAACAAATAGATTAGACCAAGGAGAGCCAATGGATGTTATCTATCTTGACTTCCAAAAGGCCTTTGACAAGGTGCCTCACGGGAGACTGCTGAGTAAAATAAGGGCCCATGGTATTCGAGGCAAGGTACTAACCTGGATTGACGATTGGCTGTCAGACAGAAGGCAGAGAGTTGGGATAAAAGGTTCTTTCTCAGAATGGCAACCGGTGACAAGTGGTGTCCCGCAGGGTTCAGTGTTGGGGCCACAGCTGTTCTCTTTATATATTAACGATCTAGATGACGGGACTGGGAGCATTCTGGCCAAGTTTGCCGATGATACAAAGATAGGTGGAGGGGCAGGTAGTATCGAGGAGGTGGGGAGGCTGCAGAAAGATTTAGACAGTTTAGGAGAGTGGTCCAAGAAGTGGCTGATGAAATTCAACGTGGGCAAGTGCGAGGTCGTACACTTTGGAAAAAAGAATAGAGGCATGGACTATTTTCTAAACGGTGACAAAATTCATAATGCTAAAGTGCAAAGGGACTTGGGAGTCCTAGTCCAGGATTCTCTAAAGGTAAACTTGCAGGTTGAGTCCGTAATTAAGAAAGCAAATGTAATGTTGTCATTTATCTCAAGAGGCTTGGAATACAAAAGCAGGGATGTACTTCTGAGGCTTTATAAAGCACTGGTTAGGCCCCATTTGGAATACTGTGAGCAATTTTGGGCCCCACACCTCAGGAAGGACATACTGGCACTGGAGCGGGTCCAGCGGAGATTCACACGGATGATCCCAGGAATGGTAGGCCTGACATACGATGAACGTCTGAGGATCGTGGGATTGTATTCATTGGAGTTTAGGAGGTTGAGGGGAGATCTGATAGAAACTTACAAGATAATGAACGGCTTAGATAGGATGGACGTAGGGAAGTTGTTTCCATTAACAGGGGAGACTAGGACGTGGGGGCACAGCCTTAGAATAAAAGGGAGTCACTTTAGAACAGAGATGAGGAGAAATTTCTTCAGCCAGAGAGTGGTGGGTCTGTGGAATTCATTGCCACAGAGGGCTGTGGAGGCCGAGACGTTGAGCGTCTTCAAGACAGAAATTGATAAATTCTTGATTTCTCGAGGAATTAAGGGCTATGGAGAGAGAGCGGGTAAATGGAGTTGAAATCAACCATGATTGAATGGTGGAGTGGACTCGATGGGCCGAATGGCCTTACTTCCGCTCCTATGTCTTATGATCTTATGGTCTAATGCAATGATTTGATTTGATTTATTATTGCTGCATATATTTGTATACAGTGAAAAGTATTACTCCTTGCATGCTGTGCAGACAAAGCAAACCGTTTATTGAGAATAAAGGAGAAAGTGCAGAATGTAGTGTTACACTCATAGCAAGGGTGTAGAGAAAGATCAACTTAATGCGAGGTAGGTCCATTCAAAAGTCTGATGGCAGCAGGGAAGAAGCTGTTCTTGAGTCGGCTGGTACGTGACCTCAGACTTTTGTATCTTTTTCCCGACGGAAGATGGTGGAAGAGAGTAAGTTTCCGTGTGTATGGCGTCCTTAATTATGCCGGCTGCTTTGCCGAGGCAGCGGGAAGTGTAGACAGAGTCAATGGATAGGAGGCTAGTTTGAGTGATGGACTGGGCTTCAAAGGCAAGATCCAGGAGCCTTTGCCACCGCAATGTGTTCATAGAATCATAGAAACCCTCCAGTACAGAAAGAGGCCATTCAACCCATCGAGTCTGCACCGACCACAATCCAACCCAGACCCTACCCCAATATCCACCCACTAACCCCTCTAACCTACGCATCTCAGGACACTAAGGGCAATTTTAGCATGGCCAATCAACCTAACCCGCACATCTTTGGACTGTGGGAGGAAACCAGAGCACTCGGAGGAAACCCACCCAGACACGGGGAGAATGTGCAAACTCTACACAGACAGTGACCCAAGCCAGGAATCGAACCCAGGTCCCTGGAGCTGTGAAGCAGCAGTGCTAACCACTGTGCTACCGTGCCGTGTTATAGAATCATAGAATCTTTGCAGTGCAGAAATTGGCCATTCAGCCCATCGAGTCGGCACCGACCACAATCCCACCCCAGGCCCTATTCCCGTAACCCCACATATTTACCCTACTAATCCCCCTGACACTAGGGTCAATTTAGCACAGCCAACCAACCTAACACACATCTTTGGACTGTGGGAGGAAACTGGAGCACTCGGAGGAAACCCACGCAGACACGGGGAGAATGTGCAAACCCCACACAGACAGTGACCCGAGGCTGGAATTGAACCCGGGTCCCTGTCTGTGTTTGTAAGCGGGCCTTTTAGTTTCATGGTTGCCAAGCTGCCTGCTTAGAAGTCCTTGTATTGCGACTTCAATGGTTTAAATGGGGTTTTGTTAATTTCTAATCTGGGCTTAACGCACTGACTTGGAATTCACGACTGGGTGGCAGGTCATGCGTTTTGGACAGTTTTCTTTCCTCTTAGTGAATTCAGCGCTTTATTTTCAGTTTTGATCTGCTGTTTTAATTAGAAGGTGTTTGCACATTGGAATGAAAAGCAGTGTTTTTCTTTCTGTCCTGAGATTGTGAATTCTGCTGGGTAGCTGGAAACAAGTCTCCTGGCCTTCCTGCAGTGAAAATTCTGCTGTTGGTGGGTTGCCAGCTGGTACCGAGAGCTTCTCTCTTGCTCTGTGGTGTTTTGGGAAGCTGTTCCAACTCCAAGCTTGTCTGTGTGCGTGTATCAAGAGAACTGCAGCATCCAATCAAAGGACTAAGTTCCAGCATTCGTATTTTCTGTGCTAAACCTGTGGCAGGCATTTTGTTCGTGGGATTTGTTTGGTTGGAACGATATTTAGTTGTTATCGTGGTTGTTTTTTTCTTGTTTGTAATTGGTAAAAAATTTTCTTTCTATACATGTTAACTGTATTCTTAAATAAACTTTGATGAAAGCTCCCGAGTGGGTCATTTGAATCATACCTGAAGTGAATGCTAATCCTAGCCAAATTCAAATTGCAAAACTTATGATCAAGGCAGACTCTATAACACTTTGGGGTTTCTGACCTGAAGTAAAGCACGGGTTTGAGTCTCACCCCAGGACTTGATGGCCAAGGAAGGTGCGTTCATAACGCGGCCAAAAAAGTTGAATAAGCCCCTGGCGGCACGGTAGCACAGTGGTTAGCACTGCTGCTTCACAGCTCCAGGGGCCTGGGTTCGATTCCCGGCTTGGGTCACTGTCTGTGTTGAGTTTGCACATTCTCCTCGTGTCTGCGTGGGTTTCCTCCGGGTGCTCCGGTTTCCTCCCACAGTCCAAAGATGTGCGGGTTAGGTTGATTGGCCATGCTAAAAATTGCCCTTAGTGTCCTGAGATGCGTAGGTTAGAGGGATTAGTGGGTAAATATGTCGGGATATGGGGGTAGGGTCTGGGTGGGATTGTGGTCGGTGCAGAGCCGATGGGCCGAATGGCCTCTTTCTGTATTGTAGGGTTTCTATGATTTCAACCTGCAAAATCCCTCCAAACGCGCCAATGGGTGGCGGTAAGAGCGGGAGAGATTCCTGGTCAGCCTCGCTTGATGCAGAGTGGTGCCCCTCAAGCTATAAGCCCCTGGCGACAGACTAATGACTTGTCCCAAGAATTCTAAGCCCTGGGAAACAGTTGAAAGTGCACTACTGGGTGCGGGAAGAGAATCAGAAAAACGGAATTATTTTTAGAACAGGAATGATTGAAGGTGTGAAGGTTATTGGGGGATCGGATAGAATAAATAAGGAGAAACTACTTTCACAACTCGGGGAGACAGTAACCAGAGGTCACAAATTAAAGATAATTAGCAGAAGTCCTGGAGGCGAGATGAGGAGAGTTTTATTTTGTCCAGCTGATGCACTGACGGAAAGTAGATAATTGAAAAGGCGAATTGGCTAAATACTTGAAATGGAAAGAAATGAACAAATATTTTCTTGTATGTACCCTCTGTGAGCCTGATGTTCCGGCTGTAGCCAATAAACACACTTAAAATGAAATGCATTAACAAAGCATTTAAACAGTACCTTTACACTAATTAATGATTCTAGTGTTTTTCAAACGCCAAAACAGTGACAATGCTCAGCTCTCAACACTGAATGAATCCAATAGAATTTGCTCATTTTCACATTGTGCAGTGTTACTATCAGTCTGCACAGCCCAGTATAGAATCATCGAATCATCGAATGAGGCCCTTCGGCCCATCGAGTCTGCACAATCCCACCCATGCCTATTCCCGTAACCCCTCATATTTACCCTGCTAATCCCCCTGACACTAAGGGGCAACTTACCATGGCCAATCAACCTAACCCGCACATCTTTGGAGTGTAGGAGGAAACTGGAGCACCCGGAGGAAACCCACGCCCCGACACGGGGAGAATGTACAAACTCCACACAGACAGTGACCCAAGGACGGAATTGAACCTGGGACCCTGGGGCTGTGAGGCATCACTGCTCACCACTGTGCCACCGTGCAGCTCGTATCTTTACCTGTATCTGGGGGAACCCATGAGCTAACCCTAACCCTAACCCCAACCCTAAGGTAGGTCTGTACGACGCCAAAAACCTAATGTGGGTTCTCCAACACTAGCACCCTGACATTCATCCCAACTCCCGGGAATACAACAAACGTCACCAGTCCCCTCCCCCTAACACACACCGCCTCAACAACCACCCCTCCCCAAACACCTAAAATACAGCAAAACCACATACCCACAACCCTCTTCCTCCACGGGCCCTGGCCAACACTCTTTGCCCCATATTTTTCCTTTTCGTCCCAACCCACCATCTCATGTGCACCATAAACCCCCTTTCCCCCTCCCCCGCCCCCAACTCCCCTCACACAAATACCCCCGCATCTACCATCCTGAAGTAAAAGACTGGGACAAGAAGACAACAAGCCACAAGGGCAAGGCACCACAATGGACAACAAGGGTTGGATGTGAGCTGAACGAAAAGCGGCAGAACAAGTAAAAGGGGACATGCCCTCTCTCTGTCTGACTCCTAAAGCCTAACCCCAACGTAGGTTGTCCATTATAAGCCCCATAATCAGATCCTGTTCAAGGAGCTAAATGTTGAACAGGCCTACAAAAAGGCTCTGGTCAAGTGTAGGGGAGATGATGGCCCAGTGGTATTGTTGCTAGACTCTTAATGCAAAAATCAGCTCATATTCTCAGGACCTGGGTTCGAATCCCGCCACGGCAGATGGTGGAATTTGAATTCAATAAAAATCATCTGGAATTAAAAATCTACTGATGACCATGAAACCATTGTCAGAAAAACCCATCTGGTTCACTAATGCCCTTCAGGGAAGGAAATCTGCTGTCCTTACCCGGTCTGGCCTACATGTAGAGCACAGAGCTTTTCACATACGTTTATTTATTAGTCATAAGTAAGGCTTACATTGACACTGCAATGAAGTTACTGTGAAAATCCCCCAGTCGTCACACTCTGGCGCCTGTTCGGGTACACTGAGGGAGAATTTAGCACGGCCAATGCACCCTAACCAGCACGTCTTTCAGACTGTGGGAGGAAACCGGAGCACCCGGAAGAAACCGAGCAGATCAATATGGTTGACTCTCAACTGCCCTCCATAAGAACATAAGAACTAGGAGCAGGAGTAGGCCATCTGGCCCCTCGAGCCTGCTCCGCCATTCAATAAGATCATGGCTGATCTTTTCGTGGACTCAGCTCCACTTACCCGCCCGTTCACCCTAACCCTTAATTCCGTTACTGTTCAAAAATGTAGCTATCCTTGCCTTAAAAACATTCAATGAGGTAGCCTCAACTGCTTCACTGGGCAGGGAATTCCACAGATTCACAACCCTTTGTGTGAAGAAGTTCCTCCTCAACTCAGTCCTAAATCTGCTTCCCCTTATCTTGAGGCCATGCCCCCAGTTCGAGTTTCACCCGCCAGTGGAAACAACTTCCCTGCTTCTATCTTATCTATTCCCTTCATAATCGTTTTGTTTCTATAAGATCTCCCCTCATTCTTCTGAATTCCAATGAGTATAGCCCCAGTCTACTCAGTCTCTCCTCATAAGCCAACCCTCTCAACTCCAGAATCAACCTAGTGAATCTCCTCTGTACCCCCTCCAGTGCCAGTATATCCTTTCTCAAGTAAGGAGACCAAAACTGTACACAGTACTCCAGGTGTGGCCTCACCAGCACCTTATACAGCTGCAACATAACCTCGCTGTTTTTAAACTCCATCCATCTAGCAATGAAGAACAAACTTCCATGGGCAACTAGGGATGGGCAATAAATACTGGCCCAGCCAGCGATGCCCATGTCCCATGAATGAATAAATAAAAATAGCGCTGTGGGCATCTCGAACCGCTTCTGTCCCGATATGTGAGAATTCCATCCCCGTTCCCGTTCACGATCATCATAGTAAGCAATTGCCATCAATTCTTACCCCCGCATGATTCCAATTATTCTGCATGTTTGGCCCAGTTATACTGAGCCTGAAGGCTCGATAGGTTGGCTCTTCTTCGAGCAGTCATTAACATACGTCTCTGACAGAGCCGCACCACAACGACAGCTTATTTACACCGCACCTTTGACGTAATCAAACACTGCGCCACATTCGCTGCAGTGTTATAAAAGTTAAACGCGACATTGAGCTGTGAGAGAAGATATTAGGTCAGATAAAAGCTTGGCCCGAAGAAGTCAGGGGCGGCACAGTGGTTAGCACAGCTGCCTCGCAGTGCCAGGGAGCCGGGTTCGATTCCCGGCTTGGGTCACTGTCTGTGCGGAGTTTGCACATTCTCCCCGTGTCTGCGTGGGTTTCTTAGAATCTTAGAAACCCTACAGCACAGAAAGAGGCCATTGGGCCCATCGAGTCTGCACCGACCACAATCCCACCCAGGCCCTACTCCCATATCCCTACATATTTATCTACTAATCCCTCTAACCTACGCATCCCAGGACACTAAAGACAATTTTAGCATGGCCAATCAACCTAACCCGCACATCTTTGGACTGTGGGAGGAAACCGGAGCACCCGGAGGAAACCCATGCAGACACGAGGAGAATGTGCAAACTCCACACAGACAGTGACCCAAGCCGGGAATCGAACCCAGGTCCCTGGAGCTGTGAAGCAGCAGTGCTAACCACTGTGATACCGTGCCGCCGGATGCTCCGGTTCCGGTGAGGGGATCCTCCGCATGCTCCGGTTTCCTCCCACAGTCTGAAAGATGTGCTGGTTAGATGCATTGGCCGTGCTATATTCTCTCTTAGTGTCAGAAGATGTGCAGGTTAGGTAGATTGGCAATGCTAAATTGCCCCTTAGAATCCTAAAATGTATAGGTTAGGTGGATTGGCCATGCTAAATTGCCGCTTAGTGTCCAAAGATGTGCAGCTAAGATGGATTGGCCATGCTAAATTGCCGCTTAGTGTCCAAAGATGTGCAGCTAAGATGGATTGGCCATGCTAAATGGCCCCTATTGTCCAAAGATGTGCAGGTTAGATGGATTGGCCATGCTAAATTGTCCCTATTGTCCAAAGATGTGTGGGTTAGATGGATTGGCCATGCTAAATTGCCACTTAGTCAGGGGGACTAGCTACTGTAAATATGTGGGGTTACAGGGATAGGGCTTGGGTGGGATTGTGACCAGTGTAGGCTCGATGGGCCAAATGGCCTCCATCTGCACTGTGGGGATTCTGTGGATTCAGAAGTGAGTTAGAGAGAGGGAGAGAGGTTCAGGGAGGGGCTGCCAGTGCTCAGGGCTTGGCCAATCGACCATGAAGGATTAACAGTGCGGGTGTAGAAAAGTAAGGAATTGGAGCGGGGAAGAGATCGCGGAGGGCGGTGAGTTTGGAGGAGAGATGGGAGGGGGATTTGAAAAATTAAGGATGGGAATTTTAAAATCAAGAAATTGTTTGACCGGGATGTCATGTCAGGGGGGGGGCTTAAGATCGGCCAGGGGGAGCACGATCATTTAATGTGGCTATAGTAAGCTTGCGTCGAGCGTGAGTCGACTTCGAGCTTGGTTGGAGTCGGGAGTCGGGGGGCGGGGGGTTGGGGAAAGAGGGGGACATCTCATGAACAAAACATGAAGAATCCTTTCCACCTGCATTTGAGACTCGGTGTGCGGACAGATCCACCAGTAGAAGCTGTTAACTCCAGATCTATATTTGTCAATTTGCCGGGGTCTGGGCTGTGCGAGGTGTGAGCAATTGTATTGGGGGTTCGGGGGTGGGGGTTCGGCCGGGGGTGGGGGTTCGGCGGGGGGGGAATGCAGAAGGCCGCGGGCAGGCAGCTTTGGCTCGGGCTTTTCGCACTGTGCGGGAGGGAGCGTCTCTCACGTTGCCCGAGTCGAGGAGAAGGTTAAAGACCCCCCATGCTGTGGCGAATCGGGGCGGTAATCACGCTGCCAAGCATTCCCGGCCGTTTCCAATTTGCTTTAATTGGTAAAAAGTTCAGCCGCTGCTCCCAGAGGCCGGCCTTTCCAGGATTCACAACTGTCTTTACCTTAAACAGGAAATCTTTAGAGGTTGCGGTGTGGGGTGAGGCGGGGGGTGGGGGTGAAGCTCTCTGCTGGACTAGTCTCGCAACACAATTACTCAATTCTTTTGTGTGAATAAGTGCTTTCTGATTGCACTCCGAGATGGCCTGGGTTTAATTTCACCCCCTCCCCACCCGTACACCAATCCTTTTGACATGTTAATTCCCTCAATCAGCCTGTCCCTCGGTACCGCCCTATACTCAAATGAATTGACACCAGTCTCTCCCCGAAGCCCCAATATTCAGCTCTGCGATCTCTCGTGAGGCCAATTTTGCAAGATGAAGTGCTCACAACCTTCCTCTCCCTGGACATTTTAACCAAGCTGTATCAGGGCGGCACGGTGGCGCAGTGTTTAGCCCTGCTGCCTCTCAGCGCCAGGGACCCGGGTTCATTTCCGGCCTCGGGTCACTGTCTGAGCGCAGTTTGCATGTTCTCCCCGTGTCTGTGTGGGTTTCCTCCGGGTTCCTCCCACAATCCAAAGATGTGCAGTTTAGGTGGATTGGCGATGCAAAATTGCCTCTTAGTGTCAAAAGATGTGCAGGTTAGGTGGATTGGCCGTGCTAAATTGCCCCTTAGTATTCCAAGATATGCAGGTTAGGTGGATTGGCCATGCTAAATTGTCCCTTAGTGTCCAAAGATGTGCAGGTTAGGTGGATTGGCCATGCTAAATTGCCCTTTAGTGTCAAAATATGTGCAGTTAGGTGGATTGGCCATGCTAAATTGCCCCTTAGTGTCAAAACATGTGTCGGTTCGGTGGATTGGCCATGATCAATGCGTGGGTTTCCTGAGTTAGGGCAGGTGCAATGTGGTTGACACTGCCCCTCTGAAATGGCCTGGTGAGCCTCTCAGTTCAAGGGGCATAGAAATCATAGAAACCCTACAGTACAGAAAGAGGCCATTCGGCCCATCGAGTCTACACCAACCACAATCCCACCCAGGCCCTACCCCCACATCCCTACATATTTACCCACTAATCCCTCTAACCCACGCATCTCAGGACACTAAGGGCAATTTTTAGCATGGCCAATCAACCTAACCCGCACATCTTTGGGCTGTGGGAGGAAACCGGAGCACCCGGTGGAAACCCACACAGACACGAGGAGAATGCACAAACTCCACACAGACAGTGGCCCAAGCCGGGAATCGAACCCGGGACCCTGGAGCTGTGAAGCAGCAGTGCTAACCACTGTGCTACCGTGCTGCCCAAAGGGACACTCAAGGGGCAACTAGGGATGGACAATAAACGCTGGTCAGCCAGCAGCACCCATGTCCCAGAATTATAAAAAATAAATGCAAAGTCATCCCAATTTCAAATCACACCCTCCCCCCACTCACAAAGGAAACAAGTTCCTGCGCCCCTCTTCACAATTTACCCCTCATCATAATTTACTCCTCCAAACCCCTGTGACAATTGGGTGGATCTTCATTCTGTCCAGTATACTTCCCGAGTTGTGGTGCCCACGTTAATTTTATTCATTCAGGGGATGTGGACATCCTGATGTGGCTGGGCCAGCATTAAGAGTCAACTACATTGCTGTGTTCCTAGCCAGAGTAAGCCAGACAGGGTAAGATCAGCACAGGTGGTTAACACTGCTGCCTCTCAGTGCCAGGGAACCAGGTTCAATTCCAGCCTCGGGTGACCGTCTGCATGTTCTCCCCATGTCTGTGTGCGTTTCCTCTGGGTGCTCCGGTTTCCTCCCACTTTCCAAAAGATGTGCTGGTGTGGCGATATAAACAGGGCCTAGTTTTAAGGCTGATAAAATTGGATATCCTAAATTAAAGAATTGGGCATATTAAAATCAAACACAGTCAAACCTCAGGCAGGCCAATTGTACAAATACCCAAACATACCTAGGCCTGACCCATCAACCACCCATCAAAGGTCGTTACAATCTACTGAGACTTAGCAGGAGATCATTGCACCTCATTGAAATGCATCGGCCTATTGTTAGAAGCCCAGATCGGGCCAGACTTTCTGTCACCAAGAGTTCCTGTAGATACCTTATCTGATAACAAGTTCAACAACATGGAGATGGACACCTGGGGGGCGGACCCTGGTGTCCTGTCAGGCAGACATCAAGAAACCCACTGGGTATTGGAACCCCCTCCTGGAACCTCAGTGGCCGGAAGCCAGAGAAGTTTCTGGAAAAGCAAGCAGGCTGGGGGATAAAGGGACACACTTTGAGACACAGAGGAGCGAAGACTCGGCGAGGGAGGCGGCCTTGCCCATTCGGAAGACTGGCCAGAGAAGGAAGGGAGGAAGAAGCTGCCATCGAGATTCACCTTCGTGACGACGGACCAGAGGGACTCAGAGAATCGAGCCTGCAGTTCAACCAAACCATCATTACGGGTAGTATACTTGAATCTGGGGTATCCTCTTGTTTTATGTGGGTAATTTAAGGGTTAATAGTGTTATTATTAATAAACTTGTTGAACCTTTACTTGTGTTTGTCCTTTGTCCATCTTGCAAATAAGGACACTGGGATAAAACCTTGGAGTAAGCAAACTGGTCGAAAGTATCTGAGAATAAACAGGTATAACACTGGTTAGATGCATTGGCCGTGCTAAATTCTCCCTCAGTGTACTCGAACAGGCGCCAGAGTGTGGCGATGAGGGGATTTTCACAGTAACTTCATTGCAGTGTTAATGTAAGCCGATTGTGACACTAATAAATAAACTTTAAAAGTATTGCACGCTATGCAGACAAAACATACCATTCACAGAGTCCACAGGAGAGAAGGAAAGGATAGGGTGCAGAATGTAGTGTTACAGTTGCAGGTAGGGTGTAGAAAAAACTCAGCTTAATATGTGGTAGGTCCGTTCAAAGGTCTGATGGGAGCAGGGAAGAAGCTGTTCTTGAGTCAGTTGGTACATGATCCCAGACTTTTGTATCTTTTTCCCCAACGGAAGAAGGTGGAAGAGAGAATGTCTGGGGTGTGTGGGGTCCTTGAAAATGTTGGTTGCTTTTCCGAGGGAAGTGTAGACAGAGTCAGTGGATGGGAGGCTGGTTTGCGTGATGGACTGGGCTACATTCACAACCTTTTGTAGTTTCTTGCAGTCTTGGGCAGAGCAGGAACCCATACCAAGCTGTGATACAACCAGAAAGAATGCTTTCTATGGTGCATCTGTAAAAATTGGTGAGAGTCGTAGCGGACATGCCGAATTTCCTCAGCCTCCTGAATCAATGGCATGATGGAAAACTATCCAGTCGGAATACATAGAACATTACAGCGCAGTACAGGCCCTTCGGCCCTCAATGTTGCGCCGACCAGTGGAACCAATCTAAAGCCCCTCTAATCTACACTATTCCAATATCATCCATATGTTTATCCAATAATCATTTGAATGCTCTTAATGTTAACGAGTCCACTACTGCTGCAGGCAGGGCATTCCACGCCCTTACTACTCTGAGTAAAGAACCTACCTCTAACATCTGTCCTATATCTCTCACCCCTCAATTTAAAGCTATGTCCCTCATGTTAGCCATCACCATCCGAGGAAAAAGGCTCTCACTATCCACCCTATCTAATCCTCTGATCATCTTGTATGCCTCTATTAAGTCACCTCTTAACCTTCTTCTCTCTAACGAAAACAACCTCAAGCCCCTCAGCCTTTCCTCATACGATTTTCCCACCATACCAGGCAACATCCTGGTAAATCTCTTCTGCACCCTTTCCAACACTTCCACATCTTTCCTATAATACGGCGACCAGAACTGTACGCAATACTCCAAATGCGGCCGCACCAGAGTTTTGTACAGTTGCAGCATGACCTCCTGGCTCCGAAACTCAATCCCTCTATCAATAAAAGCCTTCTTAACAACCCTATCAACCTGGGTGCCAACTTTCAGGGATCTATGCACATGGACACCCAGATCCCTCTGTTCATCCACACTACCAAGTATCTTACCATTAGCCCAGTACTCTGTATTCCTGTTACTCCTTCCAAAGTGAATCACCTCACACTTTTCCGCATTAAACTCCATTTGCCACCTCTCAGCCCAGCTCTGCAGCTTATCTATGTCCCTCTGTAACCTGCCACTCCCCTCCGCAATGTCTACAACTCCACCGACTTTAGTGTCATCCGCAAATTTACTAATCCATCCTTCCACGCCCTCATCCAGGTCATTAATAAAAATGACAAACAGCAGTGGCCCCAAAACAGATCCTTGCGGTACACCACTCGTAACTGAACTCCAGAATGAATATTTCCCATCAACCACCACCCTCTGTTTTCTTACAGCTAGCCAATTCCTGATCCAAACCACTAAATCACCCTCAATCCCATGTGTCCGTATTTTCTGCAAATACTGATCATACTCAACCAACAGAGCTTGATAATCTTAGAGTGTAAACCCTAATGTAATGTGAATTGCGTGATTAGACAGCACTTGCTGAACAGTCCTCAGTGTACTGAGAATTGCACCAATTTCAGATTATCTGGCTCACTTACACATGCTGGGGGTCCACTGTGAGCAAAAGGGATGGGGACAGACACCGTCTTTTTTTCGAATTAAAAGAAGAATTTGGTTTGATTTATTATTGTCACATGTATTAACATAGTGAAAAGTATTGTTTCTTGTGAGCTATACAAAGTATACCGTTCATAGAGAAGGAAACGAGAGAGTGCGGGGTGTAGTGTTACAGTCATAGCGAGGGTGCAGAGAAAGATCAACATAATGCAAGGTAGGTCCCTTCAAAAGCAGGTATATTCTCCATGGCAACACCTCGACCAGAGTAGACTTGCCAACCAATCAGCACCCTGTTCTCATGTGGTAAAAACTGTGGCTCCCTTTGAAATTTGTTATTCTTGGGTCTGTCCTGTTGATGGCAAGATGAAAAGATTGGACAACATGTCTCTTTTTCCAGAATAATCAGGTTCTGCATCCTGAGTGTCTATGAACTACACACCTGAGAGTTTGGTTACATTAGGCAGGACAACCTCATTAAGGTGCCAGGCACATGAAGACAGAGATTCCCAAGACCAGCCTGAAAGTGGTACGTAACAATTCAAGGTCAGCTCCTGGATACAAAGGCAATCATCTACCATGCTTCCTCCTGTTTCCAATCCAAGTCTGCTAACACAACAACTTCCTGATTTTTATGATCTGCGTCAACACATCTTGATGAGGCAATTATGGGTTGTGTATCCCAAAGCGAGGGCACATGCAATTAAATTGCAGTTACACTGTCAAACCATTTGGATTTTTCAGGTCCGTTAGATGATTAAGTGTCCCCTCCGTGAGTAATTTGACTGCGAGGAGATTACAATGTTAATGCTGAACTGGTGTACCTGAATAATTAGACTCTGTCGCCTTAAAACATATTGCACTAGAAAAGAGTAAACTCACTCTCTCTCAGACCCCTCAAACTGAGCCCCGAACCCCAATCCCCAACCAAACTGAATGCCAAACCCCAATCAAGCCACCCCCAATCTAACCGCACGCCATTTCAAACTGAATGTCAAGCCTCAATCCACCCAAACTCCAAACAAACCTGAACCCCATTCAAACTGAAACCCAATCAAACTGACCCCACAGTCTAACTGAACCCCAAACCAACCAAGCCCCCAACCCCAATCCAACCCAAAGCCCAATCTCCAGTGAAACTGAACCCCAAACAAACCAAAACCCAAACCCCCAAAAAAAGAGCCCCAATCAACCCGAACCCACTCCAAGATGTATTGACGGGACCCCTTCCCAGCCCAACTTAGTCCCTTCCCCAATTCCGAGCCATGTTCCAGCTGTCCATGTCACTGTCCCCAAGGAAAGTGATGAGGTTCCACCAGGGGAATGATGGGAGTTCGTGGAGAGAGTTACTGTGGGAGTTACCCTCCCCATTGACAGAGCGGCATGGTGGCACAGTGGTTAGCACTGCTGTGTCTCAGCACCAGGGACCTGGGTTCGATTCCCGGCTTGGGTCACTGTCTGTGCGGAGATTACACATTCTCCCCCGTGTCTGCGTGAGTTTCCTCCGGGTGCTCCGGTTTCCTCCCACAGTCCAAAGATGTGATTAGGTGGATTGGCCATGCTAAAGGCCCCCTTAGTATCAGGGGGTGGGGGGCTAGCTAGGGTAAATGAATGGGGTTATGGGGATAGGGCCTGGGTGGGATTGTGGTCGGTGCAGACTCGACGGGCCATTTGGCCTCCTGTAGGGATTCGATGATTCTATGAGAGCCTGGACAACTCTGTGTGACATTGTGCCCTTCACTCTCAGGGACATAAAAGCTGGTTTTATTCGTGTCAGAGGCCGATAGCATCAGGGTTGCCTTGGTCACCAGTTCTGGAGGTTTTTGCATTTTGTTCGCCTACGAGTTTTAAAAAAACACTTGGCTCAAAGGAACCTATCAACTTTGAATTTGTTGGCAACATCGGGCCAATCCCAATACAGGAACGTTGATGGATCACCAGGAATATAAAAGAGAAACTCAACTGCCTTGAGTTCAGCTCCACCAGGGGTTGAGCCTGGAGTACAAACGGAAGCAGGGCCCGATCACTTGGAGCAGTTAAGAGCAGTCAGATCACCTGGAGCAGTTGGTTCTTAACTCTGCCAGCTTCAGACAGGTTTTAAGATAACCAGCCTCGAACCAGCGGCACGGTGGTAAGCACTGCTGCCTCACAGCGCCAGGGACCCGGGTTCAATTCCAGCCTCGGATCACTGTCTGTGTGAAGTTTGCACATTCTCCCCGTGTCTGCATGGGTTTCCTCCGGGTGCTCCGGTTTCCTCCCACAGTCCAAAGATGTGCAGGTTAGGTTGATTGGCCATGCTAAATTGGGGATTAGCAGAGTAAATAAGTGGGGTTACAGGAATAGGGCCTGGGTGAGATTGTGGTCGGTGCAGACGCGATGGGCTGAATGGCCTCCTTCTGCACTGTAGGGATTCTATGATTCTATGAACCAGCGAAAAGTATCAAATCAGACAGTGCTTACAGACAGTGGGTAACTACTGAAGCACTCAAACTTCCGAAAGCTATCAGACCTGGTTGTATATTTTCTTTGCGAATGACTAAAATTCTGTTATTACTGTTTCGGTAATGAATGTTCCTTGCATTATTCGAACAGCATTTCCGTCGAATTGTACCTTAGTTAACATATTACTTGTTTAGCTAAAGCTCCTGGTTATTTAAATACACTACTTGGTTAATTATTCGCTTAAAGCGAGTGTCAGGTCTTTATGTTAACAAATCTTTAAACATTAACACCTTCCCAAACATTTTGACCAGATTATGACATGAGGTAAAGGGGATTAACCTCTGTGTCATAACAGTAATCAAGGAAGAAAAGGAAGAGTGTGGCTTGTCTATTATGAA
The DNA here is from genome assembly GCF_964213995.1 of Mustelus asterias. Lineage (NCBI taxonomy): Eukaryota > Metazoa > Chordata > Chondrichthyes > Carcharhiniformes > Triakidae > Mustelus > Mustelus asterias. The sequence goes on from NC_135819.1 coordinate 21,002,587, forward strand.
CCTCTAACGGATACTAGCCCTAATGTCACAGTCACGCTTTGCTTTACGGTGACAGTGGTGAGCACTGCTGCCTCATAGCGCCAGGGACCCGGGTTGGGTCACTGTCTGTGTGGAGCCTGCACATTCTCCCCGTGTCTGCGTGGGTTTCCTCCAGGTGCTCCAGTTTCTGCCCACAGTCCAAAGATGTGCAGGTTAGGTTGATCAGCCATGTTAAATTCTCCCTCAGTGTACCCGAACAGGCACCGGAGTGTGGCGACTCAGGGATTTTCACTTCATTGCAGTGTTAATGTAAGCCTACTTATGACACTAATAGATAAACTGTAAACATTTTTACACGGCGGACTTGACTATTCGCTCGCAAACTCACGAAAGGAGTGGAGCAAACTGTGAAACAAAGACTGGGATTTTCCAGCTTGCCCTGTTGGAACCATTTTGTTGGAGGTGGTGGGGTGGGGGGAAATGCCCAGCCAAAGGTCTGTTGACTTTCAATGAGTCGGGACAATCCTGGTGTTGGGCAGGACTAGAAAATCCCAGACAAAGAGCCTTGGAAAACGTAGGCCAGAAGGTGGGAATTCTGCAGTGAGTAATTCATCTCCTGACTCCCCAGAGCCTGTCCACCATCTAAAAGTCAAAGTTTAAAAAAGTTTATCTATTCATCACAAGTCGGCTTACATTAACACTGCAATGAAGTTATTGTGAAAATCCCCCAGTCGCCACACTCCGGCACCTATTTGGGTACACCGAGGGAGAATTTGATTTGATTTATTAGTGGCACATGTATTGGGATACAGCGAAAAGTATTGTTTCTTGTGCCCTATACAGACAAAGCATACCGTTCAGAGAGAAGGAAACGAGAGAGCGCAGAATGTAATGTTACAGTTGTAGCTAGGGTGTAGAGAAAGATCAACTTAATGCGAGGTAGGTCCATTCAAAAGTCTGACAGGGAAGAAGCTGTTCTTGAGTCAGTTGGTACGTGACCTCAGACTTTTGTATCTTTTTCCCAACAGAAGAGGGTGGAAGAGAGAATGTCCGGGGGGTGATGGCCTAGTGGTATTATGGCTGGACTATTAATCCAGAAACGCAGCTAATGTTCTGGAGCCCCGGGTTTTAAATGAACCTACCTCAGGAAGTTGATCTTTCTCTACACCCTAGCTATGACTGTAACACTACGTTCTGCACTCTCTCGTTTCCTTCTCTATGAACGGTATGCTTTATCTGTATAGCGCGCAAGAAACAATACTTTTCACTGTATACTAATACATGTGACGATAATAAATCAAATCAAAAAACAGTACAAAAAACAAATGTACCTATTGTGCCAAATGTACCAGTGCAGCTCGGTGGCCCAGTGATTGGCACTGCTGCCTCACAGTGCCAGGGACCCGGGTTTGATTCTGGTCTTGGGTCACTGTCTGTGTGGAGTTTGCACATTCTCCCCGTGTCTGCGTGGGTTTCCTCCAGGTGCTCTAGTTTCTTCCCACAGTCTAAAGATGTGCAGGTTAGGTGGATTGGCCATGCTAAATTGACCCTCGTGTCAGGGGGATTAGCAAGGCAAATATGTGGGGTTACGGGAATAGGACCTGTTTGGGACTGTAGTCGGTGCAGACTCGATGGGCTGAGTGGCCTCCTTCTGCTCTGTGGGGATTCTATGATACCTGGTGAATGTTAGTGCTCTGAATGATTTGATTTATTGTTGTCATATGTATTGGGACACAGTAAGAGTTTTAAAAGTTTTAGCGGGCTTTAAGAGTTTTAGCGGGCTATCCCGTCTGGAGACAATACACATCTCTTTAACCTGTGCTTAATGCTCCCTCCACCCACATTGTCTGTACCTTTAAGACCTGACTGGCTGTAGGGATTTGCATTCTACTCAGTATTCTGTAACTTGATTTTGTGTCTCTGTGCCCTGTTTGAGAGCAGATATCCACTCCATCTGACGAAGGAGCAGCGCACCGAAAGCTAATGGTGTTTGCTACCAAATAAACCTGTTGGACTTTAACCTGGTGTTGTTAAAACTCTTACTGTGTTCACCCCAGTCCAACGCCCGCATCTCCACATCATATGTATTGGGATACAGTGAACAGTATTGTTCCTTGCACGGTATACAGACAAAGCATACTGTTCATAGAGAACATAGGGAGAAGGAAAGGAATGGGTGCAGAATGCAGTGTTACTGTCAGAATCATAGAATCCTACAGTGCAGAAGGAGGCCATTCGGCCCATTGAGTCTGCTACGACCACAATCCCATCCAGTACCCATTCCCGCAACCCTCATCAAGCCTGCTAGTCCCCTTGAGACCAGGGTCAATTTAACATGGCCAATCCACCTAACAGGCACATCTTCTGGACTGTGGGCGGAAACCGGAGCACCCAGAGGAAACCCACGCAAACACGGAGATAACGTGCAAACTGCGCACAGACAGTGACCTTAGGCTGGAGTTGAACCTGGGCCCTTGGCGCTGTGAGGCAGCTGTGCTAACCACTGCCATAGCTAGGGTGCAGAGAAAGATCAGCTTAATATAAGGTAAGTCCATTCAAAAGTCTGATGGCAGCAGGGAAGGAGATGTTCTTGAGTCGGTTGATAGGTGAGTTCAGACTTTTGTATGGATTCAAAGGATGTATAATCTGGGGCGGCGCGGTGGCACAGTGGCTAGCACTGCTGCCCCTCAACGATATGGACGCGGGTTTCGATTGCCGGCTTGGGTCACTGTCTGTGTGGAGTCTGTACATTCTCCCCGTGTCTGCGTGGGTTTCCTCCGGGTGCTCCAGTTTCCTCCCACAGTCTGAAAGACATGCTGGTTAGGGCGCATTGGCCGTGCGAAATTCTCCCTCATTGTACCCGAACAGGCGCCGGAGTGTGGCGACTAGGGGATTTTCACAGTAACTTCATTGCAGTGTTAATGTAAGCCTTACTTCAGCATAGAAATAATAGAAACCCTACAGTACAGAAAGAGGCCATTCGGCCCATCGAGTCTGCACCAACCACAATCCCACCCAGGCCCTACCCCCATATCCCTACATATTTACCCGCTAATCCCTCTAATCTACGCATCTCAGGACACTAAGGGCAATTTTTAGCACGGCCAATCAACCTAACCCGCACATCTTTGGACTGTGGGAGGAAACCGGAGCACCCGGAGGAAACCCACGCAGACACGAGGAGAATGTGCAAGCTCCACACAGACAGTGACCCGAGCCGGGAATCGAACCCAGGTCCCTGGAGCTGTGAAGCAGCAGTGCTGACCACTGTGCTACCGTGCCGCCCCTGTGGTAACTTGTGACGAATAGATAAACAATAATGGTAAATAAAGATTATGGGGCCGTAAGGTGGGGACGGAAGGGTTCATACAGGAGGGTCGATTCAGAGGCTGAATTCAGGAGGGTCGATTCAGAGGCTGAATTCAGGAGGGTCGATCCAGAGGCTGAATTCAGGAGGGTCGATTCAGAGGCTGAATTCAGGAGGGTCGATTCAGAGGCTGAATTCAGGAGGGTCGATCCAGAGGCTGAATTCAGGAGGGACGATTCAGAGGCTGAATTCAGGAGGGACGATCCAGAGGCTGAATTCAGGAGGGACGATCCAGAGGCTGAATTCAGGAGGGTCGATTCAGAGGCTGAATTCAGGAGGGTCGATTCAGAGGCTGAATTCAGGAGGGTCGGTTCAGAGGCTGAATTCAGGAGGGACGATCCAGAGGCTGAATTCAGGAGGGTCGATTCAGAGGCTGAATTCAGGAGGGACGATCCAGAGGTTGAATTCAGGAGGGTCGATTCAGAGGCTGAATTCAGGAGGGTCGGTTCAGAGGCTGAATTCAGGAGGGACGATCCAGAGGCTGAATTCAGGAGGGTCGATCCAGAGCCCTTTCCCCGGGTTGGCAAAGGCAAAGCAGAGAGCCAGCTGTTGGCAATGGGCACCAAAGGGCTGCATTCAAGGATGGCAGGCTTCCCATCTCTCGGAATGTCACAGGCACTCGGCATTCCGATCTCGGAATTTAAAACAAAGCCCATGATCTGTGCTGTTTATGGCTGTGTTAATGATTTAATAAGCGGGCTTTGTGACGCAGCCTGCCTCAGCGCTGGCAGGGAGTAGGCAGATTAGCAACACAACGCTCTCAGAGTGAGTGCCAGCCAGCGGTCAGAGCGCTGGCAAACTGGAGAGAAAATTGCACCCCATGCAGCTACTGCAGATTAAAGGCAGCCGCTAAATGGCTCTGCTAAAGTGGCTGCTGTCTTGGTAACTGCCGCCCCGAAATCGCACACGACCTTACTCTCCCCCCCCAACTCCCGGAGCACGGCCGAAGGCCTCCCTTCCTTGCCGGTGCAGGGGACAACAGCCGAGGTGGTGAGGAGGCACACCCGGGGCCCTGTCCACGTGGTAGGCCAAACGATGCCCAGTGGCCCACGGTGCCAGCCCTGGGATAAGGCAGCGCTCCCCCTCCTGTTGCGACACCGTCCAAAAACAGAACACATTATCCAAATTAACATATTCATAATGGAACCTTTTCACAACATGAATTATTCACGAGCATTAGCATACTCCACAAGTGGTGTAATAAACATTAGTACTCCTCGGTTAATTAGCATGCTCGGCAATATCTCTGCCTCCCATTGTCATCTGATAATATTCACCTCATTACGATATTATGTGACCTCCAGCTGTGAGCAGGAACTTTCCGGATCAAAACTTAGACCAATCGCGCACGGGCTCGGATAAGGTAACAAGATCTTGGTGGAAAACTTACTTAGCAAAGTCGCTGGCTGGGCCCACCATTTATTACCTGTCCCCCATTGCTCCTTGAGAATGTTTCTTCAGAAGGAACTCTTCAGAAGCAGGCAATAAAAATATAACTTACTCCAACTCATTAACCAAAGCAAGGGTTTAATAAAGAACCTTCATTGCTCCAAATTTAGGGCCTCGTCCTGGGCCGATCCAAGCTCCCACAATTCCCAACAGGTTCTCATTTATACTGAATCAGCTGACCCTTAGAGCTTGTTCCCATTGGTCACGTTACATAGACCATAGAACATTACAGCGCAGTACAGGCCCTTCGGCCCTCGATGTTGCACCAACCAGTGAAACCAATCTAAAGCCCCTCTAACCTACACTATTCCAATATCATCCATATGTTTATCCAATAACCATTTGAATGCTCTTAATGTTGACGAGACCACTACTGCTGCAGGCACGCCCTTACTACTCTCTGAGTAAAGAACCTACCTCTAACATCTGTCCTATATCTCTCGCCCCTCAATTTAAAGCTGTGTCCCCTCGTGCTAGCCAACACCATCCGAGGAAAAAGGCTCTCACTGTCCACCCTATCTAATCCTCTGATCATCTTGTATGCCTCTATTAAGTCACCTCTTAACCTTCTTCTCTCTAACGAAAACAACCTCAAGCCCCTCAGCCTTTCCTCATACGATTTTCCCACCATACCAGGCAACATCCTGGTAAATCTCCTCTGCACCCTTTCCAACACTTCCACATCTTTCCTATAATGCGGCGACCAGAACTGTACGCAACTGTACATCCAATACAAAGTTGTCAATGGTTACATTCCAAAAGAGAAGGTGTGATAGCACAGTGGTTAGCACTGCTGCCTCACAGCGCCAGGGACCCGGGTTCGATTCCCAGCTTGGACACCGTCTGTGTGGAGTTTGCACGTTCTCCGCGAGGGTTTTCCTCCAGATGCTCCAGATTCCTCCCACAGTCCGAAAGATGTGCGGGTTAGGGTGCATTGGCCGTGCTAAATTCTCCCTCAGTGTAACCCGAACAGGTGCCGGAGTGTGGCACCTACGGGATTTTGTCCTTTGCTCTGGTACAGACCCATACAATCTCTTGGACTGCTTCTGATCACATTCAGGACTTCCCCCCTTACCTCCCCCTCCAGGAGGTCACAAGGCTGTGGGGGAAGATGGGGCTGGCGGGTCAGTGTAGATATTCCAGCCACTGTGAGGCGTGGGACAGGCCTGATCGGCCATCTTGTCTTTGCTTTTGCCAATTTCCTATTCCCCGATTCCGCAGTGACCTTTCTCTCTCTCTCTCTCTCTTTCTCTCAATAGGGTTATCCTTTTCACAGGGATTCTCTCATGACCACCTTCAGCCGAGGATCAGGGAACCCCAAGAGAAAGAAAGTTACGATGGACAATCAGGAAAACTCGCAGACATAACTGGCGTCAGTTTGTCAATCTCAGCCATTCCTGGTCTCTCTCTAAATCTGGCCCCTTGCTCTGCCACACTGTTCCCCTGTCTCTCTCTCACACGTTCTCTCTCTCGCTTGGTCTTCGACGCTCTCTGTTGTAGTGCGTAAACCGGTTTAAGTATTTCCATTTGCCTCTTTCTCCATCTAAGTCTCTGTGTGTATCATCCCCCTCCTCCCTCCCTCCTCCATCCCCCTACCTCCTCCCTCCCTCTTCAATCTCCCTCCTTTCTCCATCCCCCTACCTCCCTCTCTCCCCTTTGCCTCCCTCCTTCCTCTTCCTGCCTCCCATTGCCTCCCCCTCCCTCCCTACCCATCTCCCTCCCTCCTCCATCTCCCTCTTCCAACTCCCTCCCTCCTCCATCTCCTTCCCTCCTCCCTTCCTCCTCCATCTCCCTCCCTCCTCCCTCCCTCCTCAATCTCCTTCCCTCTTCCCTCCCTCCTCCTCTCTCTCCTTCCTCCATCTCCCTCCCTCCTCACTCCCCTCCATCTCTCTCCCTCCTCCCTCCCTTCTCCATCTCCCTCCTCCATTCCTCTCCCTCCCTCTCTCCCCCTTGCCTCCCTCCTAACTCCCTGCCTCCCTTCCTCCTCCTTGCCTCCATCCCATCTCCCTCCCTATCTCCTCTCTGCCTCCCTCCCTCCTCCTTGCCTCCATCCCATCTCCCTCTCTATCTCCTCCCTCCCTCCCTCCTCCTTGCCTCCATCCCATCTCCCTCCCTATCTCCTCCCTGCCTCTCTCCCTCTTTCTTGCCTTCATCACCTGATGAAGGAGCAGCGCTCCTCTGAAAGCTCGTGATTCCAAAGAATCCATCATTTTTAAGACCTCAATTAGGTCTCCCTTGTTTCTAGGGAGAAGACCCAGCCTGTCAACCTTGTTACAATCATCGGACTTTGGAAGAATATGAGGGGATCTGACTGAAACGTATAAGCAGGTTTGCTGAGGTGATGTTTTCACTCATGGGGAATCGAGAACCAAGGGGCACAGTTCCAAAGTCAGGAATCTCCCGTTTAAGATGGAGAGGGGGGCGCCATTCCTTCCCTCAGAGCGTTGTCAGTCTTTGGGAATCTCTTTCCCAGTGAGCTGTGGAGTTAAATATATTCAAGGCTGAATTCGACAGATTTTTGATCTCGAAGGGCAGTTTAGCATGGCCAATCCACCTAACCTGCACATCTTTGGACACTAAGGGGAAATTCAGCATGGCCACTCCACCTAACCCACACGTCTTTGGACAGTAAGGGGCAATTTAGCATGGCCAATCCACCTGACCTGTGCATCTTTGGACACTAAGGGGAAATTTTGCTTGGCCAACCCACCTAATCTACACATCTTTGGACAGTGGGAGGAAACTGGAGCACCCGGAGGAAACCCACGCAGACACGGGGAGAATGTGTAAACTCTACACAGACAGTCACCCGAGGTCGGAATTGAACCTGGGTCCCTGGCACTGCGAGGCAGCAATGCAAGCCACTGAAGGAATTCCCAAAGGAATTTCACAGGAAGTTAGCAACCAAAACCTTGACTGAGCCAAGCAGGGATATTAGAATCATAGAAATCATAGAATCCTACAGTACAGAAAGAGGCCATTCGGCCCATCGAGTCTGCACCGACCACAATCCCACCCAGGCCCTACTCCCATATCCCTACGTATTTTACCCACTAATTCCTCTAACCTACTCATCTCAGGACACTAAGGGACAATTTAGCATGGCCAATCAACCGAACCCGCACATCTTTGGACTGTGGGAGGAAACCGGAGCACCCGGAGGAAACCCACGCAGACACGAGGGGAATGTGCAAACTCCACACAGACAGTGACCCAAGCCGGGAATCGAACCCAGGTCCCTGGAGCTGTGAAGCAGCAGTGCTAACCACTGTGCTACCGTGCCGCCCAGAGGTGAACTAAGGCTCGGTTGAGGAGATAGATTTTTATAGTTTCTGTCAACAGACTGGGTATGGTATTGTGTTTAAAGTCTGGGTACAGTATTCTGTCTAATCGTCAGAGTACACTATTTTAGTAGATTCTAAGTACAGTATTCTGTCAACAAGATGGTTACTGTATTCTGTCTAACGGTGGGAGTACAGTATTCTGTCAGCAGTCTGGGGTACAGTATTCTGTCCAACAATCAGAGTACAGTCACAACAAAAACACAAAATGTTGGAAAATCTCAGCACGTCTGACAGCATCTGTGGAGAGAGAATAGAGCCAATGTTTTGAGTCTGGATGACTCGAGGAAGGCAATGTTTTGCTTTTAGCTTACGTTAGAGTACAGTATTTGGTCAATAGTCAGAGTACAATACTTTGCATTTCAGGTAGGGTGCAGTATTCTGTCTAACCGAGCGGCACGGTGGCACAGTGGTTAGCACTGCTGCCTCACAGCTCCAGGGACCCGGGTTCGATTCCCAGCTTGGGTCACTGTCTCTGCGGAGTCTGCACGTTCTCCCTGTGTCTGCGTGGGTTTCCTCCGGGTGCTCCGGTTTCCTCCCACAGTCCGGAAGACGTGCTGGTTAGGTGTATTGGCCGTGCTAAATTCTCCCTCAGTGTACCCGAACAGGTGCCGGAGTGTAGCGACTGGGGGATTTTCACAGTAACTTCATTGCAGTGTTAATGTAAGCCTGCTTGTGACACTAATAAATAAATAAATGGAAAAAAACGCAATCAGAGTATCGTATTCTGTTAACAGTCTGAGTACAGTATTTGGTCTAACAATCAGAGTACAGTATTCTGCATTACAGGCTGGGCACAGCATTCTGTCTAACAATCAGCGTCACGGCGTCACAGTGGTTAGCACTGCAGTCTCACAGCTCCAGGGACCTGGGTTCGATTCCCAGCTTGGGTCACTGCCAGTGTGGAGTCTGCATGTTCTCTCCGTGTCTGCGTGGGTTTCCTCCGGGTGCCCCGCTTTCCTCCCACAGTCCGAAAGACATGCTGGTTAGGTTGATTGGTCATACTGAATTACCCCTTAGTGTCCCGGGATGTGAATGTTAGAGGGATTAGCAGGGCAAATACTTGGTGTTATGGGGATAGGGCCTGGGTGGGATTGTGGTTGGTGTAAACTCGATAGGTCGAATGGGTTCCTTCTGCATTGTCGGGTTTTTATGATTCGATGAATCAGACACAGTATTCTGTTAACTGCCTGAGGACACTATAATGTCTATCAGTCTGGCCTGGTGCATCTTCTGTTTGCTGCCTTACGGCTCCAGGAATCTGGGTTCAGTTCCAACCTTGGGTCACTGTCTGCGTGGAGTCTGTACATTCTCCCTGTGTCTACGTGGGTTTCCTCTGGATGGTCCAGTTTCCTCCCACAGTCCAAAGATGTGCAGGTTAGGGGGATTGGCCATGCTAAATTGCTCCTTAGTGTCCAAAGATGTGCGGGTTAGGTGGATTGGACTTGCTAAATTGCCCCTTAGTGTCCAAAGATGTGCAGGTTAGGGGGATTGGCCATGCTAAATTGCCCCTTAGTGTCTAAAGATGTGCAGGTTAGATGGATTGGCCATGCTAAATTGTCCCTTAGTGTCAGGGGGACGAGCTAAGGTAAAATGCATGGGGTTATGGGGATAGGGCCTGGGTGGGATTGTGGTTGGTGCAAACTCAATGGGCCGAATGGCCTCCTCCTGCACTCTCGATGTCTCTGATTCTATGTTTTACTCGTGTTCTCTTTTATGCTCCTCCGTCCACCAACCACGACAAAGAACGATCCAGAGTGACTGTTTGCTGTGTCAGGATCCTGTGATTTTCCACATTCTAGGCCGTGTTGACTGTACGGGTTGGAACAGATAACGAGTTGTCCAGTCCTTGACCTGAGCTTTCTGTCTGAAGTGTTCTTCCGCTCTCGGGGTGTTGAGAGCTACCTGCGCAGTCTACAATTAGCACTCCTCCTTGTTGAGTACAATCTGTTCTGCTGCATCCTCCGATCCTCTCCAGATGCCCTCTGCCTGACGAGCTTTATTGATGATAACCCTTCACCACCAGCCGCTTTCAAGATGCGATCAATGATCACTCCTGAATCTGTTGCTTTGTTGGCCTTTGCTTCAGCAGCCTGTTTCACCTCCTGTCATTATCCTTCATCCACTCAACCCAAAATCCATCTTCCCGTCACAGTTCATCTACATAAGTCGCTCAGTAGGCGGTCAATATCCTTTCTTTTCCATTTAGCTTGGTGCCTTCAGTGAACCTAATGCAAACACGGCTGACGCCTGGTTCAATACTGAACACTATCATTGTTGATTGCAAGGGCCCCATTGGGCAGCCATGCCCTTAGTCACCTGTCTTCCGAGTTCTTGAATCCCCTCCCCCACATCTCACCATCTCTCTCAATCCTTCTCAGAAACTGTGAGCAAGTTTCTCGTAATCGTGTTTGGTGCCAAACGCTATTGGATAATCACAAGCATAAAGTGTTATTTTAAAATCATTTGTCCCAAGATGCGCGGGTTAGGTGGATTGGTCAAGCTAAATTGTCTCTTAGTGTCCAAAGATGTGCAGGTTAGGTGGATTGGCCATGCTAAATTGTCTCTTAGTGTCCAAAGATGTGCAGGTTAGGTGGATTGGTCAAGCTAAATTGCCCCTTAGTGTCCAAAGATGTGCAGGTTAGGTGGATTGGCCATGCTAAATTGCCCCTTAGTGTCCAAAGATGTGCAGGTTAGGTGGATTGGCCATGCTAAATTGTCTCTTAGTGTCCAAAGATGTGCAGGTTAGGTGGATTGGTCAAGCTAAATTGCCCCTTAGTGTCCAAAGATGTGCAGGTTAGGTGGATTGGCCATGCTAAATTGCCCCTTAGTGTCCAAAGATGTGCAGGTTAGGTGGATTGGCCATGCTAAATTGCCCCTTAGTGTCCAAAGATGTGCAGGTTAGGTGGATTGGCCATGCTAAATTGCCCCTTAGTGTCCAAAGATGTGCAGGTTAGGTGGATTGGCCATGCTAAATTGCCCCTTAGTGTCCAAAGATGTGCAGGTTAGGTGGATTGGCCATGCTAAATTGCCCCTTAGTGTCCAAAGATGTGCAGGTTAGGTGGATTGGCCATGCTAAATTGCCCCTTAGTGTCCAAAGATGTGCAGGTTAGGTGGATTGGCCATGCTAAATTGCCCCTTAGTGTCCAAAGATGTGCAGGTTAGGTGGATTGCCATGCTAAATTGTCTCTTAGTGTCCAAAGATGTGCAGGTTAGGTGGATTGCCATGCTAAATTGTCTCTCAGTGTCCAAAGATGTGCAGGTTAGGTGGATTGGCCATGCTAAATTGTCCCTTAGTGTTGGGGGAATTAGTCAGGTAAATATGTTGGAATCCGGAGAAATGGCCTGGGTGGAATTGTGGTCGGTACCGACTTGTTGGGCCGAGCGGCCTCCTTCTGCACTCACGGGATTCTATGATTCGATGATGTGGGCATCGCTGGCTAGGTCAATCCTTATTGCCCATTCCTAATGGACCTTGAGAAGGTGGTGGTGAGCCACCTTCTTAAACCGCTGCAGTCCATGTGGTACAGGAACACCCATAGTGCTGTTCGGGAGGGCGTTCCAGGACTTTGATCCAGTGGCAGTGAAGGAACGGCTGATATCTTTCCAAGTCAGGACGTTGAGTGACTTGGAGGAGGTGGTGGTGTTCCCATGCGTCTGATGCCCTTGTAGGTGATAACACTTATGGGTTTGGAAGGTGCTGTCTTGAGGAGCCTTGGCAAGACACTTTACTGCATATTGAAGATGCTTTATATATAGGTGAAGATAAAGTCGCCAGAGTCCCAGATGACCATAGGCTGCTTTCCTCTTTGAGGGGGAGAGCTGACTGGTGGTGATTTACCCTGAGGGTCACTGCACCACAGGCAAGGCTGAGAAGACCTTCTTGAATCACTCCAGCCAGTACGGGATTTGAACCCGCGCTTTTGGTGTAGCTCTGCATCACTAGCAAGCCATTCAGCCAACTGAGCTACAGCAACCCCAAATTGTTGTTGTTATGCCTCCTGAATCCAGATTTAGGATGTCCCATTTACTGCAATTCCATCTTCACTCTCGACAATCAACTCCCTGAGACGTTCCTGCCTGTCTTTGCTGAGCTCCTTCGACACGAGACCCTTTATAAAAATCCAACTCACGTGTAGTACAATGGGGTATGTTGGACTAAGGGCAGGATTTTCCAGTCCCTCCCGCAGGCAGGATCTTCCAGTCCTGCCAAAGGCTCTCCTCCATTCATGGTGGCGCAGTGGGCAGCCCTCCTGCCTCACAGTTCCAGGGACCCGGGTTCAATTCCCTGCTTGGGTCACTGTCTGTGTGGAGTTTGCATATTCTCCCCGTGTCTGCGTGGTCAGGTTTCCCCCCACAATCTGAAAGATGTGCTGGTTAGGTACATTGGCTGTGCTAAATTCTCCCTCAGTGTACCCGAACAGGCACCGGAGTGTGGCAACGAGGGGGATGGGCCTAAGTCTCATAAACAGTTAATGATAATGGTCGGTTCTGTCTTCGGAAAAAGTTTTTTCAAGAAAGTTTATCAGTTTATTCATTAGTGTCACAAGTAGGTTTACATTAACACCGCAATGAAGTTACTGTGACATATGATCTGAGACCATGGCACAGTCTAAAATAGAAACATAGAAGATAGGAGCAGGAGGAGGCCATTTGGCCCTTCGAGCCTGCCCCTTCATTATGATCATGACTGATCGTCCATTTCAATATCCTGATTCCCCCGTTCCCTCCATATCCCTCGATCCCTTTAGCCCTAAGAGTTATATCTATTTTTTCTTCTTGAAATCACACAATGTTTTGGCCTCAATTACTTTCTGTAGTCGTGAATTCCACACATTCCCACCCTCTGGGTGAAGACATTTCTCCTCACCTCAGTTCTAAAAGGTTTACTCCTTATCCTCAAACTATGACCCCTAGTTCTGGATTCCCCCACCATCGGGAACATTCTTTCTGAATCTACCCTGTCTAACCCTGTTAGAATTTTATAAGTTTCTCTGAGATCCCCTCTCACTCTTCTAAACTCCAGTGAATATAATCCTAACCAAATTAATACCTCCTCCTATGACAGACCTGCCATCCCAGAAATCAGCCTGGTAAACCATCACTGTGCTCCCCTGGCCTCGGGTCACTGTCCGTGTGGAGTTTACACGTTCTCCCCGTATCTGCGTGGGTTTCCTCCGGGTGCTCCGGTTTCCTCCCACAGTCCAAAGATGTGCGGGTTAAGTTGATTGGCCGTGCTAAATTGACCCCAGTGTCAGGGGGATTAGCAGGGTAAATATGTGGGGTTACAGGAAGAGGGCCTGGGTGGGATTGTGGTTGGTGCAGACTCGATGGGCCGAATGGCCTCCTTCTGCACTGTAGGGATTCTATGATTCTATAATTCTTTATAGTAAGGACATCCTTCCTCAGTTAAGGACACCAAACATATGCGGATTAGGTTGATTGGCCATGCTAAATTGACCCCAGTGTCAGGGGATTAGTAGGGTAAGTATCGGTGGTTACGGGAATGGGGCCTGGGTGGGATTGTGGTCAGTGCAGATCCAATGGACCGAATGGCCTCCTTCTGCACTGTAGGGATTCTATGATTCTATGAAAACTGCACACAATGCTCCAGGTGTGGCCTCACCAACGCCCTGTACAGTTGCAGTAAAACACCCCTATCCCTATACTCAAATCCTCTCACTATGAAGGCCAACATACCATCTGCCCTCTTTACTGCCTGTAAGTAAAAGGAAAGCAGGTGGGGTTAGAAGCTTGTAAAAGAGTTCTCCATAATGTGCAAATGTTCAATGATAGACAGTTTATAACTAACGATCTTTGGGAGTCCTTCAAACCCAACAACAGGATAATCGAACATAAACTGGAATACACTCGCCCACAATCTTTGTTGCAGCATTATTTTTCAATGGTTGCCTCCGCTCAGATGAAGTACCCTTACTTTTGATGCAGTTATCACTATTAAGTCCAATTCCAGAGATTGGAGTGCAATCATCCTGATCTGACTCTCCAGTGAAGTACCAAGGGAGTGCTTGCATGAGCGCTCTACCACGGGATCTTGCGCTCTTATTCTCAGGTACACGATTTGGAAGCATTGGGGGTGGCATGGTGGCACAGTGGTTAGCACTGCTGCCTCACAGTGCCGGGGACACGGGTTCGATTCCCGGGTCACCGTCTGCGCGGCGTCTGCATGTTCTCCCCGTGTCTGTATGGGTTTCCTCCCACAGTCCGAAAAGACATGCTGGTTAGATGCATTAGCCGTGCTAAATTCTCCCTCAGTGTACCCGAACAGGTGCCGTAGTGTGGCGGCAAGGGGATTTTCACAGTGACTACATCGCATGTTAATGTAAGCCTACTTGTGACACTAATAAGCTTTAAACTTTTCATTGGCCCTTAGTGTCAAAGACGTGCTGGTTGGGTGCATTGGCCGTGCTAAATTCTCCCTCAGTGTACCCGAACAGCCGCCCGAATGTGGCGACTCGGGGATTTTCACAGTAACTTCATTGCAGTGTTAATGTAAGTCTAATTGTGACACTAATAAATATTTGCGGATTCGATTGAGTCTTTTAAGAGACTTTTGGATAAGTTCATGGAGGTTAGTAAGATAGAGGGTTATAGATGAGCCTACAAGGTAAGGAAATTGTTCGGCGCAACTTGTGGGCCGAAGGGCCTGTTTGTGCTGTAGCTTTTCTATGTTCTATGTTCTAAATAACATGTCCTCGAGTTCAAACATTATTTCCTCTTCCTTGGCGTGAGGTAGAGAGAGTAAAGGGGATTTACAAGGATGGAAAATTATCATCTTGAGGAAAGTTGGATGGTGTTTTCTTTGGAATGGACGAGACTTATAAATTTATTGAGGTGTATTAAATTGTGAATGGATAGACTCGCCACAGTGCAGAAGAAGGCCATTTGGCCCGTCGAGTCAGCACCGATTCGCCAAAAACAGCATTGTACACAGCCACCCCCGACCTGCGCCCCCCCCCCCCCCCCCCCCCCCCGCCACCCCATCATCTCCCTGCCCCCTCTCCCCCACCATTCATGGTCCATCTCCAATTGCCCCTTTGAGGTGATAGTGAGCTGCCTTCTTTGAACCGCTGCCATCCCTGTGGTGTAGGTACACCCACGGGTGCCGTTAGGCAGGAGGCTCCAGGATTTTGACCCAGCGACAGTAGAAGGAATGGACGATACACTCCCAAGTCAGGACGGTGAGTGACTCGGAGGGGAGCCTCCAGGTGGCGGTGTTCCTAGGTATCTGCTGCCCTTGTCCTTCTAGATGGTGCCGGTCATGGGTTTGGGAGGTGCTGCCTGAGGAGCCTTGGTGAGTTGCTGCACTGCATCTTGTAGGTGGTACACACAGCTGCCATGGTGTGTCAGTGGTGGTCGGGGTGAATGCTGAAGATGGATGGAGCTGCTTTATCCTGGATGGTATCAAACATTTTGAGTGTTGTTGGAGCTGCACCCATCCAGGCAAGTGCAGAATATTCCCTCACACTCCTGACTTGTGCCTTGGAGATTGTGCAGTAGGTTTACCCCTCATCCTCAAACTATGACCCCCAGTTCTGGACTCCCTCCACCATCAGGAGGATTCTTTCTGAATCTACCCTGCCTAGCCCTGTTAGAACTTTATAAGTTTCTATGTGATCCCCTCTCACTCTTCTAATCCTCACCGACTTAGTCTCTCATTGTATGACAGGCCTGCCATCCCAGGAATCAGCCTGGTAAACCTTCACTGTATTCCCTCTATAGCAAGGACATCCTTCCTCAGGTAAGGCATGGTGACACAGTGGTTAGCGCTGCTGCCTCACAGCGCCAGGGTCCCAGGCTCAATTCCGGCCTCGGATCACTGTCTGTGTGGAATTTGCATGTTCTCCCCATGTCTGCGTGGGTTTCCTCCAGGTGCTCCGGTTTGCTCCCACACTCCAAAGATATGCGGGTTAGATTGATTGGCCATGCTAAATTGATCCTAGTGTTAGGGGATTAGCAGGGTAAAATTTGTGGGATTACGGGGATAGGGCCCAGGTGGGATTGTGGTCGGTGCAGCCTCGATGGGCCGAATGGCCTCCTTCTGCACTGTAAGGATTCTATGATTCTATGAAAACTGCAGACAGTACGCCAGGTGTAGCCTCACAAAGCTCTATACAAATCCTTGTCTTTGTGTTTGAAAAAGCAGGAAGGATGGGGTGAGGTTCCTTCAATTTTTGAGAGTCCCAACTCACATGCCAAAAAGGGGTTGATGTCCTCAAAAGGAGGTCAGTAAGGCAGTACCATGGGTGCATAACCAGCACAAAGTCTCAGTAGTGGGATACTGAAGGAGTTGCATCTGCAAAACCCCATTGTGCTCAAATTTAAAACTCTTGTCCTTGTGTTCAATTCCCTCCATTGCCTCACCCTTCTCTGAATTTGTGTAACCTCCTCCAGCCCCACTGACTTCCACAAATGTTGGGCTGGTCCCACTCTGGCCTCTTGAATATCCTTGATTTATTTCCCCCTCCCCAATATCGGTGACCTTAGCTTCAGGTGTCCAGGCCCCAAGCATTGGACTTCCTTCCCAAAAAACCGACTTGTGTCAAATTTTTGGGACAAGACAGGATTTTCTGTCATGGCAGAACCTACCACAGGGCTGCCCAATGGTAGGTTCTGCCCTGACAGGGCTGGAAAATCCCAGCCACCCGAGTTTATAACTGCACGCTTTCTCTTGTTACTGACACCCTCTGCTGGTACAAGTGTGTTAAAATGAATAAAATGTACATTGCAATTTTCAAAACACTACACTGGGTTTCAGTCCTTCTTTAAGATGCTCTGTAAAATCTACCTCTTCCAATCTTTTGCTCACTCACAGTTCAGTATCAAACTGATAATGCTCTTGTGTAATACCTTCCAACGAATTGTCAGTTAGAATATTGTGTCTGAGGACGAAGGAAATTTGACATGTCAGCTACAACTCTCACCAACCTTTACAGATGCACCATAGAAAGCATTCTTTCTGGTTGTATCACAGCTTGATATGGCTCTTGCTCTGCCCAAGACCACAAGGAACTACAAAAGGTCGTGAATGTAGCCCAATCCATCACGCAAACCAGCCTCCCATCCATTGACTCTGTCTACACTTCCCGCTGCCTCAGCAAAGCAGCCAGCATGATTAAGGACCCCACACACACCGGACATTCTCTCTTCCACCTTCTTTCATCAGGAAAAAGATACAAAAGTCTGAGGTCATGTACCAACCGACACAAGAACAGCTTCTTTCCTGCTGCCATCAGACTTTTGAATGGACCTACCTTGCATTATGCTGTTCTTTCTCTACACCTTATGACTGTAACACTACATTCTGCACTCTCTCATTACCTTCTCTATGAAGGGTATGCTTTGTTTGTATAGTGCGCAAGAAACAATACTTTTCACTGTCCACTAATACATGTGACAATAATAAATCAAATCGAATTAAATATGCGTATAGAGTGCGACCTGGTCGCATGATCTTTTCACTCAGGGATGAGAGGGCTACCAATTGAGCTAAGGTTAACGGGCGAATACGCAAATACATTGGCTGCTGTCAAACACATCAATGCAACTTGTGTTTGAGGGGACCACTTTGCACTGTCAATTTGAACAAGGCTATCGCCAACGACACCTAGAGAAGATGAGTAATTAGCGCCAGCGCAAATACATCGAAGGCCAAATAATACCACGATCGACAGATAAGGCGATGGCTGAGTGGTATTATCGCCAGACTACTAATCCAGAAACTCTGCTAATGTTCTGGGGACCCGGGTTCGAATCCCGCCACGGCAGCTGGTGGAATTTGAATTCAATAAAAAATATCTGGAATTAAGAATCCGCTGATGACAATGAAACCATTGTTGATTGTTGGAAAAACCCATCTGGGTCACTAATGTCCTTCAGGGAAGGAAATCTGGCTGATTATCGAATTCAATATCCTGATCCCTCCCTTTAGCCCCAAGAGCTATATCTAATTTCTTCTTGAAATCACACAATGTTTTGGCCTCAACTACTTTCTATGGGAGTGAATTCCACACATTCACCACCCTCTGGGTGAAGAAATTTCTCCTCACCTCAGTTCATAGAATCATAGAAAGCCTACAGTGCAGAAGAGGCCATTTGGCCCATCGAGTCTGCACCGACCATAATCCCACCCAGGCCCTACCCCCATATCCCTACATATTTACCCGCTAATCCCTCTAACCTATGCATCTCAGGACACTAAGGGGCAATTTTAGCATGGCCAATCAACCTAACCCGCACATCTTTGGACTAAAAGTTCTAAAAGGTTTATCCCTTATCCTCAAACTATGACCCCTAGTTCTAGACTCTCCATTCATGTTCACTTAGTTCAAGGGCACTAGGGATTGTCAATAAATGCTGGCCCAGCCAGTGACACCCAAGTCCCACAAATGAATAAAAAAAGAGATGTACCCCAAGGAGTGTCAGATTAGTAAGGGATATTATTCTGTCTGTCGTGGCGGCAATGAAATTCAATCAGGTTTCTGGCTCAGACCGGCTACGTCTTAAAAGAGGGGGTACAAGTTAAAAGTGAGCGGCAAGAGGTTTCGGGGTGATTTGAGGGAAAACTTTTTTACCAGAGGGTGGTAATGCGCTGCCAGGGAGGGTGGTGGAGGCGGGATGAAAAAGTACCTGGATGAGCGCTTGGCACGTCAGAACATTCAAGGCTATGGGCCAAGCGATGGCAAGTGGGCAGATCAGGGCCTTCCATGAGTCAATGCGGACTCGATGGGCCGAAGGGCCTCTTCTGCACTGTGGTTTTCTGTGATTCTGTGAAAAGCTTAAGTACACATTCAAAATTTCTGAAAGAAGTTGATAATTTGGCAGTGTGAGTGAAGACAAGACAATGGTTGCAAATATTTTAGCGTGAGGACAGGACATGTTGCACAAAAGGAATAATCATAGCTTTGTTTCATCACATTCTCGAAAAGTGTGCGACAGACACGTGGACCACAATGGAACGGAAGATAAAAGGGGATAATAATATGTTTCACAGCTCGGGGCTGCATGTTATTATTCTACATGACGTTTCACTGATCTATACAGTAGCACCGTATACCTCCCGCATGATGAATCGCTGGGCAATAATGTTCCTGCTTCAGGCTGACTGGAGGACACTAACATTTGGAAAGCATTGGAAGGCCATTCGACCCATCAGATCAATGTTGGCTCTTTGCTGGAGCAATCAAAATCAAATCCCTACCTGCCCCTCCCCACCCGCACCACCCTCTCCCTCCCCCTGCCCTCTACCCTCCCCACTCCAATCTCCTCGTCCCCCATCCCCTCATCCCCCTTTTCCCTCCTCACTCCACTCTCCTCATCCTCCCCTTCCCCCTCCCTTCGCACCCCCCCCTTCCCCCCCCCACTCCACTCTCCTCCCCCTCCCCCTCCCACTCCTTCAATCCATCTCCACGTCTAGAAACATAGAAAATAGGAGCCGGGGGAGGCCTTTGGAACCTTCAACCTGCTTTTTAATTTATTCGTGGGACCTGGGCGTCACTGGCTGACCAGTATTTATTGCCCATATTGAGTTGCCTAAGACCTGGGCTCGATTCCCGGCTTGGGTCACCGTCTGTGTGGAGTTTGCACATTCTCCCCGCGAGGTTATACACTTTGGAGGAAATAATAACAAATGGGATTACTATCTCAATGGAAACAAATTAAAACATGCTACCGTGCAAAGGGACCTGGGGGTCCTTGTGCATGAAACGCAAAAGCCCAGTCTGCAGGTACAACAGGTGATCAAGAAGGCAAATGGGATGTTGGCCTATATTGCGAGGGGGATAGAATATAAAAGCAGGGATGTCTTGATGCACCTGTACAGGGCATTGGTGAGGCCGCAGCTGGAATACTGTGTGCAGTATTGGTCCCCTTATATGAGGAAGGATATATTGGCATTGGAGGGAGTGCAGAGAAGGTTCACCAGGTTGATACCGGAGATGAGGGGTTTGGATTATGAGGAGAGGCTGAGGAGATTGGGTTTGTACTCGTTGGAGTTTAGAAGGATGAGGGGGGATCTTATGGAGACTTATAAGATAATGCGGGGGCTGGATAGGGTGGAGGCGGAGAGATTCTTTCCACTTAGTAAGGAAGTTAAAACTAGAGGACACAGCCTCAAAATAAAGGGGGGTCGGTTTAAGACAGAGTTGAGGAGGAACTTCTTCTCCCAGAGGGTGGTGAATCTCTGGAATTCTCTGCCCACTGAGGTGGTGGAGGCTACCTCGCTGAATATGTTTAAAGCGCGGATGGATGGATTCCTGAGCGGTAAGGGAATTAAGGGTTATGGGGATCAGGCGGGTAAGTGGTACTGATCCACGTCAGATCAGCCATGATCTTATTGAATGGCGGGGCAGGCTCGAGGGGCTAGATGGCCTACTCCTGCTCCTATTTCTTATGTTCTTATGTTCTTATGTCTGCATGGGTTTCCTCTGGGTGCTCCGGTTTCCTCCCACACTCCGAAAGACGTGCTGGTTAGGTACATTGGCCGTGCTAAATTCTCCCTCAGTGTACCCGAACAGACGCTGGAGTGTGGCAACTAGGGGATTTTCACAGTGACTTCATTGCAGTGTTAATGTCAGCCTACTTGTGACACTAATAAATAAACTTTAAAAAAACTTTCCTCAACAGACAACCGTTCAAGTTGGTGAAGTTGAATAGTGTACACAAAGCCTTGGCACTAACATTGAGAGTTCTCACAGTCAGGGGTTTCCTACCTGTGACACTAATAAATAAGCTTAAAGTAAAACAGGGCATAATCTTAAAATGAGAATTCCATCTACGCTGTCTACACTTCCCGCTGCCTCAGAAAAGCAGCCAGCATAATCAAGGACCCCACGCACCCCGGACATTCTCTCTTCCACCTTCTTCCATAGGGAAAAAGATACAAAAGTCTGAGGTCACGTACCAACCGACTGAAGAACAGCTTCTTCCCTGCTGCTGTCAGACTTTTGAATGGACCTACCTCGCATTAAGTTGATCTTTCTCTACACCCTAGCTATGACTGTAACACTACATTCTGCACTCTCTCCTTTCCTTCTCTATGAACGGTATGCTTTGTCTGTATGGCGCACAAGAAACAATACTTTCCACTGTATGTTAATACATGTGACAATAATAAATCAAATCAAAATCAAATCAGAGCATTTAAAACACTGTGCATCGGAGATCCAGTTCACTCTCCCTTAATATATTTGATAGAGATGTTCAAAATCATAAGATTCACAGAATCACAGAATCCTACAGTGCAGAAAAAAAAATCTTAGAAACCCTACAGTGCAGAAAGAGGCCCTTCGGCCCATCGAGTCTGAACCGATGCATGAATTGCCGTGACCTGCCCACCTAATCCCACTTGCCAGCACTTGGCCCATAGCCCTGAATGTTATGACGTGCCAAGTACTCATCCAGGTACTTCATAAAGGATGTGAGGCATCCCGCCTCCTCCACCCTCCCAGGCAGCACATTCCAGACCGCCACCACCCTCTGGGTAAAAACGTTTTTCCTCAAATCTCCCCCAAACCTCCCACCCCTCACTTTTAACTTGTGTCCCCTCGTAACTGACCCTTCAGCTAAGGGGAACAGCTGCTCCTTATCCATCCTGTCCATGCTCCTCATAATCTTGAACACCTCATTCAGGTCGCCCCTCAGTCTTCTCTGCTCCAATGGAAACAACCCAAGCCTATCCAACCTCTCTTCACAACTTAACTGCTCCGTCCCAGGCAGCATCCTGGTGAATCTCCTCTGCACCCAGTCCAGTGCAATCACATCCTTCCTGTGATGTGGTGATTGATAAAGGTGAGTGTGCCATACGCCTTTTTCACCACCCTATTAACCTGCCTTTCCGCCTTCAGAGATCTATGAACAAACACGCCAAGGTCCCTTTATTCTTCGGAACTTCCCAGTGTCAGACCCTTCACAGTATACTTCCTCGTCAAATTACTCCTTCCAAAGGGCATCACCTCACACCTTTCAGGGTTAAATTCCATCTGCAACTTATCCGCACATTTGACCAGATTAGCCAGGGAGAATTATCTAGATTAGCGAGGGAGAAGCTGTTCCCCCTCAATAAAGGACCGATATTGGGTAAAAGTGGGTAGTTAGCGAGCAGGTTCAGGGGTGGTCTGCACCCACGCTAACAGGCTTCATATCGAGCTTTCAGGTTTGGGCTTGAATGGAGGCCAGTATCTGCTCCCGCCGCTGTATGGCTGGTGTAATGATTGGCGGATGGGATATGGGGCTGGGTTGTTGCGTGGTGAGTTCCGACGCTCATGAGCACGGCTTGTGCAAAACGCGGGTCATGGTGTGGGCTGAAAGTGTGAGATAAATGCTGGAAATGCTTCACAGGGTCAGGAATATCCATGCAGAGAGAGAGAGAGGGAGAGAGATAGAGCAAAAGAGAGAGAGCAAGAGAGAGAGAGCAAGAGAGAGAGAGAGCAAGAGAGAGAGAGAGCAAGAGAGAGAGAGAGCAAGAGAGAGAGAGACAGAGAGAGAGACAGAGGGACAGAGAGCAAGAGAGAGAGAGAGAGGGAGAAAGCAAGAGAGACAGAGAGAGAGCAAAAGAGAGAGAGAGCAAAAAAGAGACAGACAGACAGAGAGAGAGAAAGAGAGAGACAGAGAGAGAGACAGAGAGCAAAAGAGAGAGAGTGCGAGAGACAAACAGACAGAGGGAGAGAGAGCAAGAGAGAGAGAGAGAGACAGAGTGAGAGAGAGCAAGAGAAAGAGAGAGAGCGAAAGAGAGGCAGGGAGAGAGTGTGGGAGAGAGACAGAGAGAGAGCAAAAGAGAAAGAGATAGAGAGAGACAGAGAGAGACAGAAAGAGAGCAAGCGAGAGAGAGAGACAGAGAAAGAGCAAGAGAGAGAGAGACAGAGAGAGAGAGAGCGAGAGGGAGAGATAGAGAGAGACAGAGAGAGAGAGATAGCAAGAGAGAGAGAGATAGAGAGAGACAGAGAGAGAGAGAGAGAACAAGAGAGAGAGCAAGAGAGAGAAAGCAAGAGAGAGAGAGAGAAAGAGCGAGAGAGAGAAAATGAGAGAGGGAGAGAGCCAGTGTTTTAGCTTCATGATGAAAACCACTGGGTTTTATGGCCTCACTCATCCTGAAACTGTAAAATCCTGCCCAAGGTGAAGGGATCTTTCCAGGTTCCACCCCTCGGCCGCTCCGATTCCTGTGGCGGGTGTGGCAGTAGGTGGGGGTGGTGGCTTATTGGTATTATCGCTAAACTGTTAATCTAGAAAGTCACACAGTCTGAAAGATGTGCTGGTTAGGGCGCATTGACCCGAACAGGCGCTGGAGTGTGGTGACTAGGGGACTTTCACAGTAACTTCATTGCAGTGTTAATGTAAGTCTTACTTGCGACTAATTAATAAACTTGAATTAAAAGAGTCTGTTTTCAACTGTAGTCATTACTATCATACAGGGAACTCAGCCGCCAATTAGCTTGTCACCAGATCCCACACATTGCAATGAAAGAAATAACCAGGTCATCTCATTTTCGCTGTCGGTTAAGGGATAAATTTTGCATGGAGTGAGTGAAGAATTGGGTGGCTCAGTGGTTAGCACTGCTGCCTCACAGCGCCAGGGACCCGGGTTCGATTCCCGGCTTGGGTCACTGTCTGTGTGGAGTTTGCACGTTTTCCCCGTGTCTGCGTGGGTTTCCTCCGGGTGCTCCGGTTTCCTCCCACAGTCTGAAAGATGCACAGGTTAGGTGGATTGGCCATGATAAGTTGCCCCTTAGTGTCAGGGGGATTAGCAGGGTTATGGGGATAGGGCCTGGGCGGGATTGTGGTCGGTGCAGACTCGATGGGCCGAATGGCCTCATTCTGCACTGTAGGGATTCTATGATTGTATAATTCGTGGAGCAGGTAAGAAGTTCCATATTCAGCCGGTGACATTTAGAATTTGAATGACCCTTCGTTATGGGCAGGATTCTCCGATCCTGTTCATCCCGCCCTCGCTATCAGCAAGAATGGAGAATTTGGAGCTCAGCCAACACTACAGCAACACTGGAGAATCCTAGCCATGGGCCGGATCAGAGGTTTCTGGCGTATCTCTCTCAGCAGACTCCCTCTGCTGGTACATGTGTGTAAGGTAGACTCAAGTCATAGAGTCATAGAATCATAGAGATTTACAGCAGGGAAACAGGCCCTTCGACCCAACCCATTCATGCTGACCAGGTTTCCTAACTAGTCCCATTTGCCAGCATTTGGCCCGTATCCCTCTAAACCTTTCCCTATCCATGTACCGTTCCAAATGTCTTTGAAAGGTTGGAATTGTACCCGCCTCTACCACCTCCTCTGGCAACTCATAGGGAACAAAATGCATATTGGGATTTTCAATACACTGCACAGAACGTGTCCACTCCTCCTTCAAACATATAAGATCCTGAAGGGGCTTGACGGGGTAGATGGTGAGATGTTTGCACCAGTGGGAGAGCCTCGAACCAGGGGACATGGCTACAATATAAAGGGTCGGCCATTTCAAACTGAGGTGCGTAGAAATTTCTTCTCACAGAGGGAGGTGAATCTCTGGAATTCTCTGCCCCAAAGGAGGCCGGATCATTAGAAGAATTTAAAGTGGAGGTGGATAAATATTGGATCGATGGAGCGATGGGGAAAAGGGACAGAAAAGGAACTGAGGCCGGCATAGATCAGCCATGATTGCATTGAATGATGGGACAGGCTTGAAGGGGCGAATGGCCTATTTCTGCTTCTATTTCTTGTGTTCTTTGAAGCAGTGTAATCAGATCTTTTACATCTGCCAGAAAAGGGTAGACGTGACCCATTTTAATGTGTCCAACAGCGCCGCGCTCCTTCAATATGTCTGTCAGCCTGGATCATGCGCTCACGTCTCTGAACTGGGCAATCGTAAGTCACCAGGCTCACTCTGCGTCAGTCTTGAAAGTTTCATACCCGGATGAGCTGGGAGGAGACGGGACGGGTGATGTGCCTGGGAGCGGAGGTCACTGCAGTCCTGAAAGGATACGGACTGAAAGTGAACTGCCTGTTTGAATGGCAGGGCAGTTGAACCCTTAACAAAGCATCATTTCAAAATCCCTTCGATTCCCTCAAGGAGGGGATGACGGGAGGAAACTCCACCTTCGCCCTTCAGACCATGTTAACCATAGAATGGTTCTGGTCGCCTCATTACAGGAAGGATGTGGAAAAGATTGAAAGGGTGCAGAGGAGATTTACAAGGATGTTGCCTGGATTGAGTGGCATGCCTTATGAGGATAGGCTGAGGGAGCTCGGTCTTTTCTCCTTGGAGAGACGTAGGATGAGAGGAGACCTAATAGAGGTGTATAAGATGTTGAGAGGCATAGATCGGGTGGACTCTCAGAGGCTTTTTCCCAGGGTGGAAATGGCTGCTACGAGAGGACACAGGTTTAAGGTGCTGGGGGGTAGGTACAAAGAACAAAGAACAGTACAGCACAGGAAACAGGCCCTTCGGCCCTCCAAGCCTGTGCCGCTCCTTGGTCCAACTAGACCAATCGTTTGTATCCCTCCATTCCCAGGCTGCTCATGTGACTATCCAGGTAAGTCTTAAACGATGTCAGCGTGCCTGCCTCCACCACCCTACTTGGCAGCGCATTCCAGGCCCCCACCACCCTCTGTGTAAAAAACGTCCCTCTGATGTCTGAGTTATACTTCGCCCCTCTCAGCTTGAGCCCGTGACCCCTCGTGAACGTCACTTCTGATCTGGGAAAAAGCTTCCCACTGTTCACCCTATCTATCCCCTTCATAATCTTGTCCACCTCTATTAGATCTCCCCTCATTCTCCGTCTTTCCAGGGAAAACAACCCTAGTCTACCCAATCTCTCCTCATAGCTAAGACCCTCCATACCAGGCAACATCCTGGTAAACCTTCTCTGCACTCTCTCTAACGCCTCCACGTCCTTCTGTTAGTGCGGGGGAAATTACAGGGGAAATGTTCGGGGGAAGTTTTTCACACAGAGGGTGGTGGGTGAGTGGAATCGGCTGCCGTCAGTGGTGGTGGAGGCGAACTCAATAGGGTCTTTTAAGAGACTCCTGGATGAGTACATGGGACTTAATAGGATGGAGGGTTATTGGTAGGCCTAAAAGGTAGGGATATGTTCAGCACAACTTGTGGGGCCGAAGGGCCTGTTTTGTGCTGTAGTTTTTCTATGTTTCTATCACGTGGTCAACCAACACACTTTATCCCACAGAGTGAAGACACACTTGAGGGGCATCTGAAAAGGAAAGAAGGATGGAGACCACCCTCTGCTTATTAAAGCCAACCACAGAAATTGACGTTAGGGTCATAGGCCAGAATTTAAAAGAGATGTCCAGAGGGGCAATTTTTTCACGCAGAGGGTGGTGAGTGTCTGGAACAAGCTGCCAGAGGTAGCAGCAGAGGTGGGTACAATTTTGTCTTTTAAAAAGCATTTAGACAGTTACATGAGTAAGATGGCTATCGAGGGATGTGGGCCAAGCGTGTGGCAATTGGGACTAGCTTAGTCGTTAAAAAAAAAGGGGCAGCATGGACAATTTGGGCCGAAGGGCCTGCTTCCATGATGTAAACCTCTATGACTCTATCTGCAAATTTATTCATCAGACCACCTACATTTTCCTCCAAATCATTTACAAATATTACAAACAACAGAGGTCCCAGCACTGATTCTTGTGAAACACCGCTTGTCACAGACCTCCAGTTAGAAACGTGCCCTTCCACTGCTACTTTCTGCTTTCTATGCCCAAGCTAGTTTTGTATCCATCTTACCAGCTCACTTCAGATCCCATATAACTTCACCTTCTATTTCAGCCTGCCATGAGGAACCTTATTGAAGGTTTTACTAAAGTCCATGTACACAACATCCACTGCCCTGCCCTGGTCAATTTTTCTTGTCACTTCCTTAAAGAACTCAATCAAGTTTGTGAGACACTTGACCTCCCCTTCGCTAAACCATGCTGCCTATTGCTAATAAGCCTATTCTCTTCCAGATGTGAGTACATCCTGTCCCTAAGAATCTTCTCCAATAATTTTCCCACCACCGATGTAAGGCCATAGGCCTGTAATTTCCCGGATTGTCTCTTCTGCCCAATCTTAAACAGAGGAACAATGTTAGCTACTCTCCAATCCTCTGGTACCTCACCCGTGGCTAAGAAGGATACAAGGATTTAGGCTCAGGCCTCAACTCTCTCAGAATTCTGGGATAGACCCTGTCTGAACCTGGGGACTTGTCCACCTTAATGTTTTTCAAAACCTCCAATACCTCCCTCCCTTTTTATCTCAGCATGTCCGAGAATGTCAACATCCTCCTTTCTGCACTCACCATCCACCACATCCTTCTCCTTTGTGAATATTGATGCAAAGTACTCGTTAAGGACCTTACCCACATCATCTGGCTCCACACACAAATTCCCTCAACTGTCCTTGAGTGGACCTACACTTTCCTTAGCTCCCTCTTCCTCCTTATAAACATTAAAAGCCTTGGGATTTTCCTTAATCCTGCTTGCCATGGACATTTCATGGCCCCTTTTTGCCCCTTAAGTCCTTTTTAAGCACTTTCCACCTATCTTTGTATTCTTCAAAAGCCTTATCCGTTTTCAATTTCCTGAAATTTATGTATGCTTCCTTCTTCTTTTTCGCTAAGCTCACAATCTCTCTTGTCATTAGGGTTCCCAAATCTTTTCATCCTTATCCTTCATTTTTACTGGGACAGAATTGTCCTGAATAGTTAACAACTGACTTTTAAAAGACTCCCACATATCGGATGTGGATTTACCCTCAAACAGCCGCCCCCAGTCTACATTCCCTAGCTCCTGCCTAATACTGTCGGAGTTAGCCTTCCCTCAGTTCAGTACTTTCACCTGGGACTACTTCTATCCTTTTCTACAAGAATTGTGATCACTGTTCCCAAAATGGTCACAGTAAGAGTTTTAACAACACCAGGTTAAAGTCCAACTTCTGCTTTCTTGCATGTTTGTAGAAACTTGATGTCTATGTCGATATGCGCGATCTTCTTGGAGATCCTCTCCACTTGGAGAGTTCCCAAAACGTTCCCAAAATGGTCCCCCACTGAGACATCAATCACCTGTCCGGGCACGTTTCCCAGAACCAGGTCTGAGACAGCCCCTTCCAGAGTTGGAACATCTACATATTGCCTCAAGAAGCACTCTTGGACACACTAAACAAACTCTGCCCCCTCCAAGCCCCTGGCACGACAGGAATCCCAGTCATCCTCCTTGCGTTAAAGCAAACAGACCAACTGTCCTGTCATGTTTTGTACACTCTCCCTGTGTTTCATTTCACTTAGCCTGACTGGGCCCATCCACTGAGTTCTCCACAGTCTCTGTACTCTGGCCCTTTTTGATTTTTGTCTCTGGTTTCTCTGCCTTCCACTTTTCCCTTTACTGCTTTTTGTTTCCATCCCCACTTTACTTCCCGGACTTCCAGCATCGGTTTCCATCTCACCTTCCACATGAGTATATCGGACAGTCCAGGGGGTGTCTGAAGTACCACTTTCAGCTGCTGGGTGGAGCGGTAAGTTTTTTTTTCATTTATTCATGGGATGTGGACGTCATTGGCTGGGCCAGCATTTATTGCCCATCCCTATTTCCCTTGAACTGAGTGTCTCGCTGGGTCATTTCAGAGGGCAGTTAGGAGTCAACCACATTGCTGTGGCTCTGGAGTCACATGTAGGCCAGACCAGGCAAGGACAGCAGATTTCCTTCCCTGAAGGGTATTAGTGAACCAGATGGGTTTTTCCGACAATTGACAATGGTTTCATGGTCATCAGTAGATTCTTAATTCCAGATTTTTAAAATTGAATTCAAAATTCCATCGTGACGGGATTTGAACCCGGGTCCCCGGAACATTAGCTGAATTAACGGATTAATAGCCTAGCGATAATACCACGAGGCCATCACCTTCCTTATCAGCAGACCATGTGATGTTACAGCGACTCAATACATTTAGGCAGCTCATGCTGAGAGAACTGAATGTCTTTTGGAGAATGGGAGGAAACCGGAGCACCCGGAGGAAATGGGGAGACACGGGGAGAAATTTCAGACTCCGTACAAACAGTGACTCAAGCCGGGAATCGAACTCGAGCCGGGTCACTGGCGCTGTGAGGCAGCAGCGCTAACCACTGTGTCACCGTGCTATCCATCCAGCCACAAGTTCTGCATTATACTCACTTGCTGTTCAGCTGTCCCAAACCATGTCAAAGGCAGGTTGAAGTTTGCCTGGGTCAGAACCACTTCCTGCCTCAACATTCCTTCTATAACGATATTTGCTCCAAAATTCATCCCGCTGCTTTCTACATCAATCAGCCGCATTGTCTTCCTCGACTCATTTATGTCTGACTTCACCAGTAAGTGGGCAAAGTAAGCGCAGTCGATTATCTCCACACAGGGTTGTGGATGATCAGATAGTGTTACAGTGAGGGGTGTGGGGATATCAGAGAGTGTTACAGTGAGGGGTGTGGGGTATATCGGAGAGTGTTACAGTGAGGGGTGTGGGGTATATCGGAGAGTGTTACAGTGAGGGGTGTGGGGTATATCAGAGAGTGTTACAGTGAGGGGTGGTGGGTATATCAGAGAGTGTTACAGTGAGAGCTGTGCGGTATATCAGAGAGTGTTACAGTAAGGGGGTGTGGGGTATATCAGAGAGTGTTACAGTGAGGGGTGTGGGGTATATCAGAGAGTGTTACAGTGAGGGGTGTGGGGTATATCAGAGAGTGTTACAGTGAGAGCTGTGCGGTATATCAGAGAGTGTTACAGTAAGGGGGTGTGGGGTATATCAGAGAGTGTTACAGTGAGGGGTGTGTGGTAAATCAGACAGTGTTACAGTGAGGGGTGTGGGGTATATCAGAGAGTGTTACAGTGAGGGGTGTGGGGTATATCGGAGAGTGTTACAGTGAGGGGTGTGGGGTATATCAGAGAGTGTTACAGTGAGGGGTGTGGGGTATATCGGAGAGTGTTACAGTGAGGGGTGTGGGGTATATCAGAGAGTGTTACAGTGAGGGGTGTGGTGTATATCAGAGAGTGTACAGTGAGGGGTGTGGGGTATATCAGAGAGTGTTACAGTGAGGGGTGTGGGGTATATTGGAGAGTGTTACAGTGAGGGGTGTGGGGTATATCAGAGAGTGTTACAGTGAGGGGTGGTGGGTATATCAGAGAGTGTTACAGTGAGAGCTGTGCGGTATATCAGAGAGTGTTACAGTAAGGGGGTGTGGGGTATACCAGAGAGTGTTACAGTGAGGGGTGTGGGGTATATCAGAGAGTGTTACAGTGAGGGGTGTGGGGTATATCAGAGAGTGTTACAGTGAGGGGTGTGGGGTATATCAGAGAGTGTTACAGTGAGGGGTGTGTGGTATATCAGAGGGTGTTACAGTGTGGGGTGTGGGGTATATCAGAGAGTGTTACAGTGAGGGGTGTGGGGTATATCAGAGAGTGTTACAGTGAGGGGTGTGGGGTATATCAGAGAGTGTTACAGTGAGGGGTGTGGGGTATATCAGAGAGTGTTACAGTGAGGGGTGTGGGGTATATCAGGGAGTGTTAGAGTGAGAGCTGTGGGGTATATCAGAGTGTGTTACAGTGAGGGGTGTGGGGTATATCAGAGTGTGTTACAGTGAGGGGTGTGGGGTATATCAGAGAGTGTTACAGTGAGGGGAGTGGGGTATATCAGAGAGTGTTACAGTGAGGGGTGTGGGGTATATCAGAGAGTGTTACAGTGAGGGGTGTGGGGTATATCAGAGGGTGTTACAGTGAGGGGTGTGGGGTATATCAGAGAGTGTTACAGTGAGGGGAGTGGGGTATATCAGAGGGTGTTACAATGAGGGGTGTGGGGTATATCAGAGAGTGTTACAGTGAGGGGTGCGGGGTATATCGGAGAGTGTTACAGTGAGGGGAGTGAGGTATATCAGGGAGTGTTACAGTGAGGGGTGTGTGGTATATCAGAGACTGTTACAGTGAGGGGTGTGGGGTATATCAGAGATTGTTACAGTGAGGGGTGTGGGGTATATCAGAGAGTGTTACAGTGGGGGGTGTGGTGTATATCAGAGAGTGTTACAGTGAGGGGTGTGGGGTATATCCGAGAGTGTTACAGTGAGGGGTGTGGGGTATATCAGAGAGTGTTACAGTGAGGGGTGTGGGGTATATCAGAGAGTGTTACAGTGAGGGGTGTGGGGAATATCAGAGAGTGTTACAGTGAAGGGTGTGGGGTATATCAGAGAGTGTTACAGCGAGGGGTGTGGGGTATATCCGAGTGTGTTACAGTGAGGGGTGTGGGGTATATCAGAGAGTGTTACAGTGAGGGGTGTGGGGTATATCAGAGAGTGTTACAGTGAGGGGTGTGGGGTATATCAGAGTGTTACAGTGAGGGGTGTGGGGTATATCAGAGAGTGTTACAGTGAGGGGTGTGGGGTATATCCGAGAGTGTTACAGTGAGGGGTGTGGGGTATATCAGAGAGTGTTACAGTGAGGGGTGTGGGGAATATCAGAGAGTGTTACAGTGAAGGGTGTGGGGTATATCAGAGAGTGTTACAGTGAGGGGTGTGGGGTATATCCGAGTGTGTTACAGTGAGGGGTGTGGGGTATATCAGAGAGTGTTACAGTGAGGGGTGTGGGGTATATCAGAGAGTGTTACAGTGAGGGGTGTGGGGTATATCAGAGTGTTACAGTGAGGGGTGTGGGGTATATCAGAGAGTGTTACAGTGAGGGGTGTGGGGTATATCAGAGTGTTACAGTGAGGGGTGTGGGGTATATCAGAGAGTGTTACAGTGAGGCCTGTGGGGTATATCCGAGTGTGTTACAGTGAGGGGTGTGGGGTATATCAGAGAGTGTTACAGTGAGGGGTGTGGGGTATATCAGAGAGTGTTACAGTGAGGGGTGTGGGGTATATCAGAGAGTGTTACAGTGAAGGGTGTGAGGTATATCAGAGAGTGTTACAGTGAGGGGTATGGGGTATATCAGAATGTGTTACAGTGAGGGGTGTGGGGTATATCAGAATGTGTTACAGTGTGGGGTGTGGGGTATATCAGAGAGTGTCACAGTGAGGGGAGCGGGGTATATCAGAGAGTGTTACAGTGAGGGGTGTGAGATATATCAGAGAGTGACACAGTGAGGGGCGTGCGGTGTTTCAGAGAGTGTTAGAGTGAGAGCTGTGGGGTATATCAGAGAGTGTTACAGTGAGGAGTGTGGGGTGTATCAGAGAGTGTTACAGTGAGGGGGTGTGGGGTATATCAGAGAGTGTTACAGTGAGGGCTGTGGGGTATATCAGAGAGTGTCACAGTGAGGGGAGCGGGGTATATCAGAGAGTGTTACAGTGTGGGGTGTGGGGTATATCAGAGAGTGTTACAGTGAGGGGTGTGTGGTATATCAGAGGGTGTTACAGTGTTGGGTGTGGGGTATATCAGAGAGTGTTACAGTGAGGGGTGTGGGGTATATCAGAGAGTGTTACAGTGAGGGGTGTGGGGTATATCAGAGAGTGTTACAGTGAGGGGTGTGGGGTATATCAGAGAGTGTTACAGTGAGGGGTGTGGGGTATATCAGAGTGTTACAGTGAGGGGTGTGGGGTATATCAGGGAGTGTTAGAGTGAGAGCTGTGGGGTATATCAGAGTGTGTTACAGTGAGGGGTGTGGGGTATATCAGAGAGTGTTACAGTGAGGGGAGTGGGGTATATCAGAGAGTGTTACAGTGAGGGGTGTGGGGTATATCAGAGAGTGTTACAGTGAGGGGTGTGGGGTATATCAGAGGGTGTTACAGTGAGGCGTGTGGGGTATATCAGAGAGTGTTACAGTGAGGGGAGTGGGGTATATCAGAGGGTGTTACAATGAGGGGTGTGGGGTATATCAGAGAGTGTTACAGTGAGGGGTGCGGGGTATATCGGAGAGTGTTACAGTGAGGGGAGTGAGGTATATCAGAGAGTGTTACAGTGAGGGGTGTGGGGTATATCAGAGACTGTTACAGTGAGGGGTGTGGGGTATATCAGAGATTGTTACAGTGAGGGGTGTGGGGTATATCAGAGAGTGTTACAGTGGGGGGTGTGGTGTATATCAGAGAGTGTTAGAGTGAGGGGTGTGGGGTATATCCGAGAGTGTTACAGTAAGGGGTGTGGGGTATATCAGAGAGTGTTACAGTGAGGGGTGTGGGGTATATCAGAGAGTGTTACAGTGAGGGGTGTGGGGAATATCAGAGAGTGTTACAGTGAAGGGTGTGGGGTATATCAGAGAGTGTTACAGTGAGGGGTGTGGGGTATATCCGAGTGTATTACAGTGAGGGGTGTGGGGTATATCAGAGAGTGTTACAGTGAGGGGTGTGGGGTATATCAGAGAGTGTTACAGTGAGGGGTGTGGGGTATATCAGAGTGTTACAGTGAGGGGTGTGGGGTATATCAGAGAGTGTTACAGTGAGGGGTGTGGGGTATATCCGAGAGTGTTACAGTGAGGGGTGTGGGGTATATCAGAGCGTGTTACAGTGAGGGGTGTGGGGAATATCAGAGAGTGTTACAGTGAAGGGTGTGGGGTATATCAGAGAGTGTTACAGTGAGGGGTGTGGGGTATATCCGAGTGTGTTACAGTGAGGGGTGTGGGGTATATCAGAGAGTGTTACAGTGAGGGGTGTGGGGTATATCAGAGAGTGTTACAGTGAGGGGTGTGGGGTATATCAGAGTGTTACAGTGAGGGGTGTGGGGTATATCAGAGAGTGTTACAGTGAGGGGTGTGGGGTATATCAGAGTGTTACAGTGAGGGGTGTGGGGTATATCAGAGAGTGTTACAGTGAGGCCTGTGGGGTATATCCGAGTGTGTTACAGTGAGGGGTGTGGGGTATATCAGAGAGTGTTACAGTGAGGGGTGTGGGGTATATCAGAGAGTGTTACAGTGAGGGGTGTGGGGTATATCAGAGAGTATTACAGTGAGGGGTGTGGGCTATATCAGAGTGTGACACAGAGTGGGGTGCAGGGTATATCAGAGAGTGTTACAGTGAAGGGTGTGAGGTATATCAGAGAGTGTTACAGTGAGGGGTATGGGGTATATCAGAATGTGTTACAGTGAGGGGTGTGGGGTATATCAGAATGTGTTACAGTGTGGGGTATGGGGTATATCAGAGAGTGTCACAGTGAGGGGAGCGGGGTATATCAGAGAGTGTTACAGTGAGGGGTGTGAGATATATCAGAGAGTGACACAGTGAGGGGCGTGCGGTGTTTCAGAGAGTGTTAGAGTGAGAGCTGTGGGGTATATCAGAGAGTGTTACAGTGAGGAGTGTGGGGTATATCAGAGAGTGTTACAGTGAGGGGTGTGGGGTATATCAGAGAGTGTTACAGTGAGGGGGTGTGGGGTATATCAGAGAGTGTTACAGTGAGGGCTGTGGGGTATATCAGAGAGTATTACAGTGAGGGATGTGGGGTATATCAGAGTGTTACAGTGAGGGATGTGGGGTATATCAGAGAGTGTTACAGTGAGGGGTGTGGGGTATATCAGAGAGTGTTACAGTGAGGGGTGTGAGGAATATCAGAGAGTGTTACAGTGAGGAGTGTGAGGTATATCAGAGAGTGTTACAGTGAGGGGTGTGGGGTATATCAGAGAGTGTTACAGTGAGGGGTGTGGGGTATATCAGAGAGTGTTACAGTGAGGGGTGTGAGGTATATCAGAGAGTGTTACAGTGAGGAGTGTGAGGTATATCAGAGAGTGTTACAGTGAGGGGTGTGGGGTATATCAGAGAGTGTTACAGTGAGGAGTGTGGGGTATATCAGAGAGGGTTAGAGTGAGGGGTGTGGGGTATATCAGAGAGTGTTACAGTGAGAGGTGTGGGGTGTATCAGAGAGTGTTACAGTGAGGGGTGTGGGGTATATCAGAGAGTGTTACAGTGAGGGGTGTGAGGTATATCAGAGAGTGTTACAGTGAGGGGTGTGGGGTATATCAGAGAGTGTTACAGTGAGGGGTGTGGGGTATATCAGATAGTGTTGCAGTGAGGGGTTTGGGGTATATCAGAGAGTGTCACAGTGAGGGGTGTGGGGTATATCAGAGAGTGTTACAGTGAGGGGTGTGGGGTATATCAGAGAGTGTTGCAGTGAGGGGTGTGGGGTATATCAGAGAGTGTTACAGTGAGGGGTGTGGGGTATATCAGAGAGTGTTACAATGAGGGGTGTGGGGTATATCAGAGAGTGTTACAGTGAGGGGTGTGGGGTATATCAGAGAGTGTTACAGTGAGGGGTGTGGGGTATATCAGAGTGTTACAGTGAGGGGTGTGGGGTATATCAGGGAGTGTTAGAGTGAGAGCTGTGGGGTATATCAGAGAGTGTTACAGTGAGGGGTGTGAGATATATCAGAGAGTGTTACAGTGAGGGGTGTGGGGTATATCAGAGAGTGTTACAGTGAGGGGTGTGGGGTATATCAGAGTATTACAGTGAGGGGTATGGGGTATATCAGAGAGTGTTGCAGTGAGGGGTGTGGGATATATCAGAGAGTGTTACAGTGAGGGGGTGTGGGGTATATCAGAGAGTGTTACTGTGAGGGGTGTGGGTATATCAGAGAGTGTTACAGTGAGGGGTGTGGGGTATATCAGAGAGTGTTACAGTGAGGGGTGTGGGGTATATCAGAGAGTGTAACAGTGAGGGGTTTGGGGTATATCAGAGAGTGTCCAGTGAGGGGTGTGGGGTATATCAGAGAGTGTGGCAGTGAGGGGTGTGGGGTATATCAGATAGTGTTACAGTGAGAGGGTGTGGGGTATATCAGAGAGTGTTATAGTGAGGGGTGTGGGGTATATCAGAGAGTGTTACAGCGAGGGGTGTGGGGTATATCAGGGTGTTACAGTGAGGGGTGTGGGGTATAGCAGAGAGTGTTACAGTGAGGGGTGTGAGATATATCAGAGAGTGTTACAGTGAGGGGCAGTGGGGTATATCAGAGAGTGTTACAGTGAGGGGTGTGGGGTATATCAGAGTATTACAGTGAGGGGTATGGGGTATATCAGAGAGTGTTGCAGTGAGGGGTGTGGGATATATCAGAGAGTGTTACAGTGAGGATTGTCAGGTATATCAGAGAGTGTTACAGTGAGGGGTGTGGGATATATCAGAGTGTGTTACAGTGAGGGGTGTGGGGTATATCAGAGAGTGTTACAGTGAGGGGAGTGGGGTATATCAGAGAGTGTTACAGTGAGGGGTGTGGGGTATATCAGAGGGTGTTACAGTGAGGGGTGTGGGGTATATCAGAGAGTGTTACAGTGAGGGGAGTGGGGTATATCAGAGGGTGTTACAATGAGGGGTGTGGGGTATATCAGAGAGTGTTACAGTGAGGGGTCAAGGGTATATCGGAGAGTGTTACAGTGAGGGGAGTGAGGTATATCAGGGAGTGTTACAGTGAGGGGTGTGGGGTATATCAGAGAGTGTTACAGTGAGGGGTGTGGGGTATATCCGAGAGTGTTACAGTGAGGGGTGTGGGGTATATCAGAGAGTGTAACAGTGAGGGGTTTGGGGTATATCAGAGAGTGTTACAGTGAGGGGTGTGGGGAATATCAGAGAGTGTGGCAGTGAGGGGTGTGGGGTATATCAGATAGTGTTACAGTGAGAGGGTGTGGGGTATATCAGAGAGTGTTATAGTGAGGGGTGTGGGGTATATCAGAGAGTGTTACAGCGAGGGGTGTGGGGTATATCAGGGTGTTACAGTGAGGGGTGTGGGGTATAGCAGAGAGTGTTACAGTGAGGGGTGTGAGATATATCAGAGAGTGTTACAGTGAGGGGCAGTGGGGTATATCAGAGAGTGTTACAGTGAGGGGTGTGGGGTATATCAGAGTATTACAGTGAGGGGTATGGGGTATATCAGAGAGTGTTGCAGTGAGGGGTGTGGGATATATCAGAGAGTGTTACAGTGAGGATTGTCAGGTATATCAGAGAGTGTTACAGTGAGGGGTGTGGGATATATCAGAGACTGTTACAGTGAGGGGTGTGAGGAATATCAGAGAGTGTTACAGTGAGGAGTGTGAGGTATATCAGAGAGTGTTACAGTGAGGGGTGTGGGGTATATCAGAGAGTGTGGCAGTGAGGGGTGTGGGGTATATCAGATAGTGTTACAGTGAGAGGGTGTGGGGTATATCAGAGAGTGTTATAGTGAGGGGTGTGGGGTATATCAGAGAGTGTTACAGCGAGGGGTGTGGGGTATATCAGGGTGTTACAGTGAGGGGTGTGGGGTATAGCAGAGAGTGTTACAGTGAGGGGTGTGAGATATATCAGAGAGTGTTACAGTGAGGGGCAGTGGGGTATATCAGAGAGTGTTACAGTGAGGGGTGTGGGGTATATCAGAGTATTACAGTGAGGGGTATGGGGTATATCAGAGAGTGTTGCAGTGAGGGGTGTGGGATATATCAGAGAGTGTTACAGTGAGGATTGTCAGGTATATCAGAGAGTGTTACAGTGAGGGGTGTGGGATATATCAGAGTGTGTTACAGTGAGGGGTGTGGGGTATATCAGAGAGTGTTACAGTGAGGGGAGTGGGGTATATCAGAGAGTGTTACAGTGAGGGGTGTGGGGTATATCAGAGAGTGTTACAGTGAGGGGTGTGGGGTATATCAGAGGGTGTTACAGTGAGGGGTGTGGGGTATATCAGAGAGTGTTACAGTGAGGGGAGTGGGGTATATCAGAGGGTGTTACAATGAGGGGTGTGGGGTATATCAGAGAGTGTTACAGTGAGGGGTGCGGGGTATATCGGAGAGTGTTACAGTGAGGGGAGTGAGGTATATCAGGGAGTGTTACAGTGAGGGGTGTGGGGTATATCAGAGAGTGTTACAGTGTGGGGTGTGGGGTATATCAGAGAGTGTTACAGTGAGGGGTGTGGGGTATATCAGAGAGTGTTACAGTGAGGGGTGTGGGGTATATCAGAGAGTGTTACAGTGAGGGGTGTGGGGTATATCAGAGAGTGTTACAGTGTGGGGTGTGGGGTATATCAGAGAGTGTTACAGTGAGGGGTGTGGGGTATATCAGAGAGTGTTACAGTGTGGGGTGTGGGGTATATCAGAGAGTGTTACAGTGAGGGGTGTGGGGTATATCAGAGAGTGTTACAGTGAGGGGTGTGGGGTATATCAGAGAGTGTTACACTGAGGTGTGTGGGGTATATCAGAGAGTGTTACAGTGAGGGCTGTGGGGTATATCAGAGAGTTACAGTGAAGGTTTGGGCTATCAGACAGTGTTACAGTGGGATTGTGGGCTGTATCAGCACGAAGGTAGTGTTGACGGGTGCAATATGCTTGCTGTTCCTGTATTAAAATGTCAATTTTCGCGACAATCAGCTCATCTATTTTGAGCAGCGGCTGAGCTGTAGTTTAACGAATTATATCATCTGTGCATTCAGCTGTCTGCACGCTGGGACAGAGCGTGAATGCAGGATATATTTCATTCTTGTCTGGATGGGTTGCATGCATGAATCTTGAACAATTTGTGGTTAATCATCCAGATTTTCGCACATCGAAGTGTTAAGTGGACGGTGTTTCTCATTTGGTCTGAACCCTTGTGAACCCTGGATTCTGGATCACCGGCAAGATTGCACGGACAGGCACCGAGTCCTTTGAGGATGGAGAAGTGGACCACTTTTGTTACGTCAATTCCTCACACTGAGCTGTTATACCTTGACGGGGCATCATTAGTCATTTGCAGGCAAGGCTTGTTCATTTCTGACAATGCTGTCAGACACGACAAGCTGGAATAATCCTGCCCGCATTACGCCGTGCCCTGTCACGTCAGAATCGTCTCAGGGAGCTTGGGGCGGTGGATCATTTTGAGTACAGCAGTTGCATTAGAGTGTGCAGCATCCATTCTGTGTCAGGGACCAGCCGCAAATCCTGAGGAGCCCAATAACTGGATAGCCGTGCAGTCAAGTGAGCGAGTCACGTTCGCCAGGTCAATTAACTCCTCAGAGGCTAGTGTCCCTTCACCAGGTTCCTTCATTTAAAAAAAAATATATTTATTGTTCATCAGAGGCGGCACAGTGGTTAGCACTGCTGCCCCACAGCTCCAGCGACCTGGGTTCGATTCCCGGCTTGGGTCACTGTCTGAATGGAGTTTGCACGTTCTCCCCGTGTCTGCGTGGGTTTCCTCCGGGTGCTCCGGTTTCCTCCCACTGTCCAAAAATGTGCGGGTTAGGTTGATTGGCCGTGCTAAATTGACCCTTGGTGTCCTGGGATGTGTCTGTTCGAGGGATTAGCGGGTAAATAAATGGGGTTAGGGTCTGGGTGGGATTGTTGTCGATGCAGGCTTGGTGAAAATTTACTGGTCACCACAGTCCGGTGGCACAGTGGTTAGCACTGCTGTCTCACAGTGCCGGGAACCTGGATTCAATTCCAGCCTTGGGTCACTGCCTGTGCGGAGTCTGCACATTCTCCCCGTGTCTGCGTGGATTTCCTCCGGGTGCTCTGGTTTCCTCTCATTGCCCAAAACACGAGCTGGTTAGATGCATTGCCCATGCTAAATTCTCCCTCAGTGTACCTGAACAGGCACTGCAGTGTGGCGACTAGGAGTTTTTCACAGTAACTTCATTGCAGTGTTAACGTAAGCCGACTTGGGACACTAATAAACAAAGTTCAAATTTCAAAACCTTTGTTCGGGTACGCTGAGGGGGAATTTAGCATGGTCAATGCTCCTAACCAGCACGTCCTTTAGACTGTGGGAGGAAGCCAGAGCACCCAGAGGAAACCCACGCAGACACGGGGAGAATGTGCGAACTCCACTCAGACAGTGACCCAAGCCTGGGAATCGAACCCTGTTCCCTGGCGCTGTGAGACAGCAGTGCTAACCACTGTGCCACCCATTGAACATTCGGGGGGGAGAGAACGTGCAGACTCCACACAGACAGTGGCCTAGGCCGGGAATTGAACTCGGGTCCCTGGCGTTGTGAGGCAGCAGTGCTAACCACTGTGCCACCCACGTTTGTTATATATTTACAAACCGCAGGTACAAAGTCAGAATCCGGAGGGTCAGTAGTCCTGACACGCCTCAATATATACACAGGTGAGATTCTCTGATTGGATAGTAAATCGTGACCTCAATCAGGGAGCTCATACTCCAAGAAGCCCACCTCATGAGTCTCATTGAGTTCATTACCCAGGGACTCCAGGAGAGCATTTCTATTGGTGCCACAGGATCTGTAATGTCCACATCTTTTTCTGAATGTCACGACCAAAAACGTTGCTTTGAAAGAGGAGATCAGCCTGGTTCTGCCCCACTCCAGGCGGGACAACTGCCGCTGATCATTTCACAGTTATGGCGAGATGGTGGGATGGTCTTAGAATCCCTGCATTGATGGAGAGGCTATTCGGCCCATTGAGTCTGCACTGACACTCTGACAAAACATCTTACCCTGGCCCTCTCCCCCAACCCTATCCCTGTAACCCCACACACTTCCATGGCTGATCCATCTAACCGACACATCTTTGGACATGGAAGAGCACTTTAGCATGGTCAATCCACCTAACCAGCACGTCTTTGGACTGTGGGTGGAAACCGGAGAACCCGGAGGAAACACACGCAGACATGGGGAGAATGTGCAAACTCCACACAGACAGTGGCCCAAGCCGAGAATCAAACCTGAGTCCCTGGCACAGTGAGGCAGCAGTGCTAACCACTGTGCCACCGTGACAGAACATACTCAGTGGGGCGGTGGGGCCAGGGTCTGAATGCCTTCCTCCTGCCTTTATATTCCTGGGGAATTAATTGGTAACATTCTCATTGCAACGGGGGATGGACAGGAGCTCGGGAAGGCAGGTTATATTCAAAGGAGCGGAGGGACAAAATCAGACTCCAGAGCCACCTGCACATAGAAGGCAGGTGGCTCTGGATAGAAACATAGAAACATAGAAACCCTACAGTGCAGAAGGAGGCCATTCGGCCCATCGAGTCTGCACCGACCACAATCCCACCCAGGCCCTACCCCCACATATTTTACCCGCTAATCCCTCTAACCTACGCATCCCAGGACTCTAAGGGACAATTTTTAACATGGCCAATCAACCTAATCCGCACATCTTTGGACTCTGGTGCGGCCGCACTTGGAGTACTGTGTGCAGTTCTGGTCCCCACATTACAGGAAGGATGTGGAGGCTTTGGAGAGGGTGCAGAGGAGGTTTACCAGGATGTTGCCTGGTATGGAGGGGAGATCCTATGAGGAGAGGCTGAGGGATTTGGGATTGTTTTCGCTGGAAAGGCGGCGGCTAAGAGGGGATCTTATTGAAACATATAAGATGATTAGAGGTTTAGATAGGGTGGATAGTGATAGCCTTTTTCCTCTGATGGAGAAATCCAGCACGAGGGGGCATGGCTTTAAATTGAGGGGGGGTAGTTATAGAACCGATGTCAGGGGTAGGTTCTTTACCCAGAGGGTGGTGAGGGATTGGAATGCCCTGCCAGCATCAGTTGTAAATGCGCCTAGTTTGGGGGCGTTTAAGAGATCCGTAGATAGGTTCATGGACGAAAAGAAATTGGTTTAGGTTGGAGGGTCACAGTTTTTTTTTTAACTGGTCGGTGCAACATCGTGGGCCGAAGGGCCTGTTCTGCGCTGTAATGTTCTATGTTCTATGTTCTATGTGGGAGGAAACCGGAGCGCCCGGAGGAAACCCACGCAGACACGAGGAGAATGTGCAAACTCCACACAGACAGTGACCCGAGCCGGGAACCGAACCCGGGACCCTGGAGCTGTGAAGCAGCAGTGCTAACCACTGTGCTACCGTGCCGCCCGGATGATGCAGTTGGGAGCTTATCGGAATGATGAAAGGGTTACAGCATTGCTTTCCAGCAATAGCGTCCACGTTGAGGGGATGCACTTATGGCGAGAGACTTTAAAAAATGTGCTGTTGTTTGTGTAATGACTTCAATCAGGCCATTGAGGTTGGCCTATTGGAATATGAACTCCCTGATTAAGGATCCAATTGATGGGCCAATCAGGGGGTCTTTGCCTTGTATTTAACCAGGAGTGTCAGTTTCTCTGGCACCCCCGAAGGTAGACTGTTGATTGACAGCACTCTGTGCACTGTTGTTGGAGTTTGTAAATAAAGGGATTGTGGCGAAGGGACCTCTGCCTCCGCAGACTTATTACAGTTTGCACTGGAGCACGGAAGCTGAAGAGACATCGCCTGGAGTGTGGAGAACCATGAAAGGTTTTCAGGAGGGTAAGAGGTTGGTTACTTCCACTGAGCATCGTGAATAGGGTTTGAAATAACAACAGAACATGCTGGAAAAGCTCACCAGGCCTGGCAGCGTCGGTGGAGAGAGACTCAGAGTTAATGTTTCGTGTTAGATATGACTCTTCCTCAGAACAGAAGAATGCCACATCCACAGGATTTTGTACTCATGCTGTGTTTTAAAATTAATAAAGGGCGGGTTGGAGGACGTGGGGAGGAGGATTCGAATCAGTTTTCTTGGGGTAAGAGTCCCCTAAATCCATTACCACAAGTATTATTTCTTCAGGAATTTCTTCAGCCACAGAGTGGTGAATCTGTGGAACTCTTTGCCGCAGAAGGCTGTGGAGGCCGGGTCATTGAGTGTCTTTAAGACAGAGATAGATAGGTTCTTGATTAATAAGGGGATCAGGGGTTATGGGGAAAAGGCAGGAGAATGGGGACGAGAAAAATATCAGCCATGATTGAATGGCGAAGCAGACTCGATGGGCCGAGTGGCCTCATTCTGCTCCTATGTCTTGTGGCCTATGACTGATGAAGCTCGGTAAACTCTTGAAAACCACAGGATACAGGCAGGGTATTGGAGATAGTGGCTGGAATTTTACCGACCCGCCTGCCATGGGAATCGGAGCGGGCGAGAGGCGGACCACGGGAAGGTCCATTGACCTCGGGCGGGATCTTACAGTTTTTGGGATGAGCGAGACTGTAAAATTCTGCAAAACATGGATTAGCTCTGATGTGAAGCAGGAACAGGCATCGGATTGATGGGATGAATGGTTTCCTTCTGTGCTGCGCTTTTCCTGATTTTAGGAACTGTTCCCTGTTAGATGTGATTGGACTGAGGAGGGTACAGAGGAGATTCGCCAGGATGTTGCCTGGGACGGAGCGTTTGAGCTAGAAGGAGAGAGGCTTGGATTGTTTTCTCTAGAGTGGAGAAGGCTGAGGGGGGGGGGAGATGATTGAGGTGTATAAGATTATGAGGGGTATGGACAGGGTGAGGAGGGAGCAGTTGGTTGAGGGGTCAATCACGAGGGGGCAGAGTTTTAGGATGAGGGGCAGGAGGGGATTTGAGAAAATATTTCTTTCACTCAGAGGGTGGTGGGAATCTGGAATGCGCTGCCTGGGAAGGTAGTGGAGGCTGGAAACCTTACAGCATTTAAAAAGGTATTTGGATGAGCACTTGAAACATCATAACATTCAAGGATACGGGAGAAGTGCAGGAAAATGGGCTTCGCACACCTTTAGTGATAGTTATTGTCGATGCAGACTTGATGGGCTGAAGGGGCACTGTATAATTCTATGGCTGGAATTTTGCCGGCACACCGCCCCGATTCCGGGAACGGCTGAGGCTCATAGAACATAGAACATTACAGCGCAGTACAGGCCCTTCGGCCCTCGATGTTGCGCCGACCAGTGGTACCAATCTAAAGCCCCTCTAATCTACACTATTCCAATATCATCCATATGTTTATCCAATAACCACTTGAACGCTCTCAATGTTGACGAGTCCACTACTGCTGCAGGCAGGGCATTCCACGCCCTTACTACTCTCTGCGTAAAGAACCTACCTCTAACAGCCGTCCTATATCTCTCACCCCTCCATTTAAAGCTATGTCCCCTCGTGCTAGCCAACACCATCCGAGGAAAAAGGCTCTCTCTATCCACCCTATCTAATCCTCTGATCATCTTGTATGCCTCTATTAAGTCACCTCTTAACCTTCTTCTCTCTAACGAAAACAACCTCAAGCCCCTCAGCCTTTCCTCATACGATTTTCCCACCATACCAGGCAACATCCTGGTAAATCTCCTCTGCACCCTTTCCAACACTTCCACATCTTTCCTATAATGCGGCGACCAGAACTGTACGCAATACTCCAAATGCGGCCACACCAGAGTTTTGTACAGTTGCAGCATGACCTCCTGGCTCCGAAACTCAATCCCTCTACCAATAAAAGCTAACACACCGTACGCCTTCTTAACAACCCTAGTATTCTCCGTTGGCCTCGGACAGACGTGCTGGTAAAATTTCACCCTATGACTCTAAGATATGTTAGGTCCCAATAGCTAACATATGTGTGTTTGTGCTCCGTTACAAGAGTGTCACAAGTAACTAAAGGATTCCTGTTCATGATATCCCCGTTGCCCAAGAGATCTTTTAAGCTCTGTACGAATGTATCCATCATTGCAGAATACTGTGGTTAATTGATTTGATTTGATTTATTATTGCCACATCTATTTGCGTTACAGTGCACACTATACAGACAGAGCATACTGTTCATAGAGAAGGAAAGGAGAGAGTGCAGAATGTGGTGTTACAGTCATAGCTAGGGTGTAGAGAAAGATCAACTTAATGCAAGGTAGGTCCCTTCAAAAGTCTGATGGCAGCAGGGAAGAAGCTGTTCTTGAGTTGGTTGGTACGTGTCCTCAGGCTTTTATATAATTTTCCCGATGGAAGAAGGTGGAAGAGAGAATGTCCGGGGTGAGTGGGGTCCTTAATTATGCTGGCTGC
Organism: Mustelus asterias; assembly: GCF_964213995.1. Taxonomy (NCBI): domain Eukaryota; kingdom Metazoa; phylum Chordata; class Chondrichthyes; order Carcharhiniformes; family Triakidae; genus Mustelus; species Mustelus asterias. The sequence continues at coordinate 21,047,358 of NC_135819.1, forward strand.
TTTCCTGAGGCAGCGGGAAGTGTAGACAGAGTCAATGGATGGGAGGCTGGTTTGCGTGATGGATTGGGTTACATTCACGACCCTTTATAGTTTCTTGTGGTCTTGGGCAGAGCAGGAGCCAAACCAAGCTGTGATACAACCAGCTTTCTATGGTGCATCTGTAAAAGGCTGGTGAGAGTCGTAGCTGACATGCCAAATTTCCTTAGTCTTCTGAGAAAGTCGAGGCATTGGTGGGCTTTCTTAAATATAGTGTCGGCATTGGGAGGGGACCAGGACAGATTGTTAGTAATTTGGACCTTCAAGGGTGTGGATGAATCCCCTTTTTGTCCAAGTGGCTGAACTCAGTGTTCAGCCACTTGGACGAGGTGTGTTCCTTTGACACAGTAGACTTCATTTGGTATTTCTTGTCTGGTAAAGATGGCTTTCGTGCTTTGGGTGATCATTTTTTAGCAGCATTCCGTGCAGCGTTGGGTAAGTTCCGGAGCAACGGGTTGTTACGCTCTGTGCTGTGCTACCTGAAGACATGCTGAAAGCTCGTACAACAATAACTCACTGAAAAGAATTGGCTACATCCTTGACAAGGGCAGCAGCAAAATTGGCAGAGGACCGGGGAAAGAGCAGGAGAGTGTGACTAATTAGGTAACTCCTCCAAAGAGACGGTGTAACTGGTGTTATCAGCAAGTTTGCGGATGACACGAAGATGGCTGGACTTGCGGATAGTGATGAACATTGTCGGACAATACAGCAGGATATAGATAGGCTGGAAAATTGGGCGGAGAATTGGCAGATGGAATTTAATCCAGATAAATGCGAAGTGATGCATTTTGGAAGAACTAATGTAGGGGGGAGTTATACAATAAATGGCAGAGCCATCAAGAGTATAGAAACACAGAGGGACCTAGGTGTGCAAGTCCACAAATCCTTGAAGGTGGCAGCACAGGTGGAGATGGTGGTGAAGAAGGCATATGGTATGCTTGCCTTTATAGGACGGGGTATAGAGTATAAAAGCTGGAGTCTGATGTTGCAGCTGTATAGAACGCTAGTTAGGCCACATTTGGAGTACTGCGTCCAGTTCTGGTTGCCGCACTACCAGAAGGACGTGGAGGCTTTAGAGAGAGTGCAGAGGTGGTTTACCAGGATGTTGCCTGGTATGGAGGGTCTTGGCTATGAGGAGAGTTTGGGTAAACTGGGCTTGTCCTCCCTGGAAAGACGGAGAATGAGGGGAGACCTAATAGAGGTGTACAAAATTATGAAGGGTGTAGATAGGGTGAACAGTGGGAAGCTTTTTCCCAGGTCGGAGGTGACGATCACGAGGGGTCACGGGCTCAAGATGAGACGGGCAAGGTATAACTCAGATATCAGAGGGACGTTTTTTACACAGAGAGTGGTGGGGGCCTGGAATGCGCTGCCAAATAGGGTGGTGGAGGCAGGCACGCTGACATCGTTTAAGACTTACCTGGATAGTCACATGAGCAGCCTGGGAATGGAGGGATACAAACGATTGGTCTAGTTGGACCAATGAGCGGCACAGGCTTGGGGGGCCAAAGGGCCTGTTTCCTGTGCTGTACTGTTCTTTGTTCTTTGATAGACCGAATGGTCTCCTTATCCGTGGAAAGATACACTGGCATTGGAAACAGTCCAGAGACGGTTCACTAGATTGATCCCGGGTATGGAGGGATTTTCTTATGAGGAGAGGTTGAGTAGGTAGGGCTTGTACTCAGAATCATAGAATCCTATAGTGCAGAAGGTGGCCCATCGACTCTGCACCAACCACAATCCTACCCAAGCTGTAACCCCACACATTTACCCTGCTCATCCCCCTGACACTAGGATCAATTTAGCATGGCCAATCAACCTAACCGCACACCTTTGGATTATGGGAGGAAACCGGAGCACCCGGAGGAAACACACGGGGAGAACATGCAAACTCCGCACAGACAGTAACCCAAACCGGGAATCGAACTTGGGTCCCTGGCGCTGTGAGGCAGCAGTGCTAACCACCGTGCCACCCCTTGGAATTTAGAAGAACGAGAGTCGACCTTATTTTCACATATCGGATTCTCAGGGGGATTTGACAGGGTAGATGCTGAGAGGTTGTTTCCCCTTGTGGGAGAGTCTAAGACCAGAGGGCATCATCTCAGAGTAAGGAGTCGCCCATTTAACACAGAGATGAGGGGGAATTTCTTCACTCAGAGGGTGGTGAACCTGTGGAATTCTTTCCCGCAGAGGGTTGGAGAGGCTGGGTCGTTAAGTATGTTCAAGACTGAGACAGACAGATTTTTAATCAGTAAGGGAATCGAGGGTTATGGGGATCAGGTGGGAAAGTGGAGTTGAGGATTATCACATCAGATCAGTCATGATCTCATCGAGTGGCGGAGCAGACTCGATGGGCCGAATGGCCTACTTCTGCTGTTACGTCTTACGGTCTTGTGGGATTCAAATCCAATTATCGTTGATGTCTCCATTAATTCGGTGGCCATGCGTAGATATTTTAACATTTTTAACTCAAACTAAGCCATCGAAACAAAGTTGAGAATCCTGGAATGTTCCAGCACAACAATGTTCTCATACAGAAGCGATTGTTGGATGACCGGTGAAGCAATGTAGAGAAGAACTGAGGCTACAGATTCCCCCCGACCCTCTGAGTGAAAAAAAAATTTCTGAAGCAGATAATAAGACCAAAATATATAGGAACAGAATTAGGCCATTTGGCCCATTGAATCTGCTCCACCATTCAATCATGGCTGATATGATTCTCATCCCCGTTCTCCTGCTTTCTCCCTGCAACCCTTGATTCCTTATTGATCAAGAACCTATCAATCTCTGTCTTAAAGACCTGGCCTCCTTCGCCCTCTGTGACAAAGAGTTCCACAGATTTACCACCCTCTGACTGAAGAAATTCCTCCTCATTTCTGTTCTAAAGGAGCGTCCCTTCACTCTGAGATTGTGCCCTCGAATTCTAGTCTCTCCCACCAGTGGAAACATTGTCTCCACGTCCACTCTATCCGGGCCTCTCAGTATTCTGTAAGTTTCAATGAGATCCGAGAGTCATAGAGGTTTACAACATGGAAGCAGGCCCTTTGGCCCAACTTGTCCATGCCGCCCCCTTTTTTTAACCACTAAGCTAGCCCCAATTGCCCCTGTTTGGCCCATATCCCTCTATACCCACCTTACCCATGTAACTATCTAAATGCTTTTTAAAAGACAAAATTGTACCCGCCTCTACTACTACCTCTGGCAGCTTGTTCCAGACACTCACCACCCTCTGTGTGAAAAACTTGCCCCTCTGGACACTTTTGTATCTCTCCCCTCTCACCTTAAACCTGCCGTCGGGAAAAAGATGCCAAAGCCTGAGGAGACGTACCAGCTGACACAAAACAGCTTCTTTCCTGCTGTCATCAGACTTTATGGACCTACCTCGCATTAAGTTGATCTTTCTCTACACCCTAGCTATGTCTGTAACACTACATTCTGCACCCTCTCCTTTCCTTCTCCCCTCTGTACTCTATGAATGGTATTTTTTGTTTGTATAGCACATGAGAAACAATACATTTCACCGTATCCAGAATACACATGACAACAATAATCAAATCAAATCAAATCATGATTTGGAAAGTCTGATACCATTGGGAAACATCGGTTGGAAAGGAGAGAGTTTCACAAACTGGATGAATGTACCAGCAACAAAGATGATCCACATCTACAAGATTACCATGTTGCTCCGTGGTCGCCATGTTGCTCCGTGGTCGCCATGTTGCTCCGTGGTCGCCATGTTGCTCCGTGGTCGCCATGTTGCTCCGTGGTCGCCATGTTGCTCCGTGGTCGCCATGTTGCTCCGTGGTCGCCATGTTGCTCCGTGGTCGCCATGTTGCTCCGTGGTCGCCATGTTGCTCCGTGGTCGCCATGTTGCTCCGTGGTCGCCATGTTGCTCCGTGGTCGCCATGTTGCTCCGTGGTCGCCATGTTGCTCCGTGGTCGCCATGTTGCTCCGTGGTCGCCATGTTGCTCCGTGGTCGCCATGTTGCTCCGTGGTCGCCATGGAGCAACATGGTAATCTTGTCGATGTGGATCATCTTTGTTGCTGGTACATTCATCCAGTCTGTGAAACTCTTTTTAAAAGATTGCTCCCTGCCCACCTCTCTCCTTTCCAACCGATGTTTCCCAATGGTATCAGACTTTCCAAATCATGATTTGATTTGATTTGATTATTGTTGTCACGTGTATTCTGGATACGGTGAAAGGTATGGTTCCAGCAGAAAGACGGAGAGAGAACTCTGCCCGTAGCGTTCTCCTTGATCTTTTGAAACCATTGTTACATTGGTGTGTCATGAAGTTATATCCCTTTGATTTTTTATGATTTCTCAACTTCCAGCTGACTGGACATTTTGCAATTGGAAATGAGACAGAACAAACTGTTTACAAAATCTGCAAGGCCACAAAGCAAGACAAAGGTGAAAAATAAATCACCATTCGGGGAGAGTGAAGAGAGAGACATTTCCTACAATCCAGATACCCACTGGAACTCATATCTGTGGAAGAGACATTAAACGTGCACGGGGCTGGGTATTTAAACCAAGGCCACCACAGACAGAGCTACTCACAACCTCTGGGAAATACACAATGGGTGAAGTATTTTGAGGCAAGGCTGCCCAGCCACCAGAGGGAGATTGCAAGTGACACAGGCAGTGTCAAGAAAGTTTTTAGCAGATGAAACAGTCTGGGGGCTGTTCTCTCTCCCTCTCTCTCTTTTGGAATAAGTGTGCTGCCTGGATCCAGGGGGTTAACTCAACCAGAAACCAATCAGTGAACTGAAGTCTTGTAATAATTGCAATGGCTTCTACATCTGTGCACATCCAAGAAACCGCCAAACCCAGGTTGGCATTTTAACCCATCTCGTTTGAAAAAACTATGCCTCAAGGCCACCTTTGTTCCCGTCCTGCCCACCAGGGGAATCACAGTGGGCAGGGGGCGGATCATACAAAGGTCCGTTGACCTTGGGTGGGATTTTCCGGTTTTGGGGCAAGCATGGCTGGAAAACCCCACCCCCTTATATTCTTTAACCTTTTATTTTATTGGATTCTAACTCCCGTTATGTCTGATACCTGTGTGTGTCCATGTATCGTGCGTGTGTGTGTGCACATCCATGTGTATATGTGTACATACATGTGCATGTTTGTGTGTGTATGTGTGCACACGCATGTGTCCATGTGTGCGGACCCGTGTCACTTGATGAGAGCTGAATATTTGATGTCTTATTTCTATTATTTTTCTCAGGTGTGTATAGATTAATAAATTGGCTCATTCTTCGACACAGGATTTTAAAGTTTATTTATTAGTGTCAGAAGTAGGTTTACATTAACACTGTAATGGAGTTACTGTGAAAATCCCCAAGTCGCTGCACTCCGGTGCCTGTTCGGTTACACTGAGGGAGAATTTAGCACGGCCAATGCACCTAAGCAGCACATCTTTCAGACTGTGGGAGGAAACCCACGCAGACCCGGGGAGAATGTGCAGACTCTGCACAGACAGTGACCCAAGCCGGGAATCGAACCCGGGTCCCTGGCGCCGTGAGGCAGCGGTGCTAACCCACTGTGTCACCGTGTCACCTCGGCGAACACGGAAACTGTATTTGATTGGATCCTCATGACTCAAGGCTTCGGTGGCTAAGCACACATTCTGATTTGGAAAAAGGCACATCCTTGTGAAAAAGAAACTTCAACCTTTGCCATGAGCGAGCGTGGAGGCTGAATTGAGGGGAGGAAGTTACCCCTTCTATACCGTGGGGCGGCATGGTAGTACAGTGGTTAGCACTGCTGCTTCACAGCTCCAGGGACCTGGGTTCGATTCCCGCCTTGGGTCACTGTCTGTGTGGAGTTTGCACATTCTCCTCGTGTCTGCGTGGGTTTCCTCCGGGTGCTCCGGTTTCCTCCCACAGTCTAAAGATGTGCAGGTTAGGTTGATTGGCCATGCTAAAATTGCCCTTAGTGTCCTGAGATGCGTAGGTTAGAGGGATTAGTGGGTAAATATGTAGGAATATGGGGGTAGGGCCTGGGTGGGATTGTGGTCGGCGCAGACTCGATGGGCCGAATGGCCTCTTTCTGTACTGTAGGGTTTCTATGATTTCTATACCTGGTGGTAGCAGGCATTTTGGAACGACATTCCATCAGGACTTTTTCCCCATCTGTTCCTGTCAAGTCTTCTTGAAACTGTGAAGAGCAAGCATCTTTTCCTTATGGCCATCACCGCAGTGTTGTTGCAGTGAGGAAGGTCTTGCCCTCGAATGACTCAGGCCCAAATGATTTGACCTTCCATTCAGGTGCCGCCGTCAATCGATGATTTTTGAGGGCTGTATCAAAGCGGGCATGAATGTCCTCATCAGTTTTAATCATAAGCTTTTGCTTCCTGGCCCACTATTCTTGACAGTGCATCAACAGTGTGTACATATTTGCCCAGCGTCTAGAAGGCCTTCAGGCCATATTCCTGCAGTCTGCTCATCATTCAAGGAACAATTGTACAAAGATTTCACAAACAGAGCAATTAAACAGCTTGTGGGCTGTTTCGCACTAACCCTGGCCGCATACAAACTGATTGGTCCTTTCACAAGCCAGCGTCATGCTTAATAGCTCTTTCTTCCCGACTCTGCATATCAAGCTTTGCACATCAACTGGAACATGCAATGCATGAGTGACAGCATGCCACTAATCATCAGATTTCTCCAGAAGAATAGGGCGTCTAATCCTTTATGCAAGGCATTGGCTGACATTTTAATACTGCCTCTTCAGGGTGTTCTGAGCCGACTACTGCAATAGCAGCCTCTTTCAATGCAGCCTCTGAATCCTTTTCAAGGTCTTCTGTAATACTTTCGGAAGACTTGATTCTTAATCATTCATCTTACGAGATGTGGGTGTCACTCGCTGCGCCCAGCATTCATTGCCTATCCCTAATTACCCTTTTATTAGTCACAAGTAAGGCTTACATTCACACTGCAATGAAGTTACTGTGAAAATCCCCTAGTCGCCACACTCCGGTCCCTGTTCGGGTACACTGAGGGAGAATTTAGCATGGCCAATGCACCCAACCAGCATGTCTTTCAGACTGTGGGAGGAAACCGGAGCATCCGAAGGAAACCCATGCAGACACGGGGAGAATGAGCAGACCCTGCACAAACAGTGACCCAAGCTTTTATTAACAGGGGGTTGGAGTTTAAGAGCCATGGGGTTATGCTGCAAACTGTACAGGACCTTGGTGAGACCACATTTGGAATATTGTGTGCAGTTCTGGTCACCTCACTATAAGAAGGATGTGGAAGCGCTGGAAAGAGTGTAGAGGAGATTTACCAGGATGCTGCCTGGTTTGGAGGGTAGGTCTTATGAGGAAAGGTTGAGGGAGCTAGGGCTGTTCTCTCTGGAGCGGGGGAGGTTGAGGGGAGATTTAATAGAGGTTTCTAAAATGATGAAGGGGATAGATAGAGTGAACGTTCAAAGACTATTTCCTCGGGTGGATGGAGCTATTACAAGGGGGCATAACTATAGGGTTCATGGTGGGAGATATAGGAAGGATATCAGAGGTAGGTTCTTTACGCAGAGAGTGGTTGGGGTGTGGAATGGACTGCCTGCAGTGATGGTGGAGTCAGACACTTTAGGAACATTTAAGCGGTTATTGGATCGGCACATGGAGCACACCAGGATGATAGGGAGTGGGATAGCTTGATCTTGGTTTCAGACAAAGCTCGGCACAACATCGTGGGCCGAAGGGCCTGTTCTGTGCTGTACTGTTCTATGTTCTATGTACCCATTGAGAAGGTGGCGGTGAGCTGCCTTCCTGAACCGCTGCAGTCCCTGTGGTGTAGGTACACCCACAGGAAATTTGGCATGTCTCCTACGACTCTCAATGATTTTTACAGAAAGTATCCTGTCCGGTTGTATCACGGCTTGGTTCTGTTTAAGTTTTATTCATTATTGTCACAAGTAGGCTTACATTAACACTGCACTGAAGTTACTGTGAAAATCCCCTAGTTGCCGCACTCAGGCGCCTGTTCGGGTAACACTGAGGGAGAATTTAGCACGGCCAATGCACCCTAACCAGCACGTCTTTTGGACTGTGGGAGGAAACGGGAGCACCCGGGAGAAACCCAACCAGAGACAGGGAGAATATGCAGACTCCGTGACCCAAGCCAGGAATTGAACCCAGATCCCTGGCACTGTGAAGCAGCAGTGCTAAACACTGTGTATGGCTGCTGCTCTGACCAAGACCACAAGCAACTACAAAGGCTTGGGAATGCAGCCCAGTCCATGATGCAAACCACACTCCCATCCATTGACTCAGTCTACACTTCCCGCTGCCTTGGAAAGGCAGCCAGCATAATTGTAATAACTCCACGGAGGCAAAAGTCCTGTCACCAAGTTACTTTATTTACACCATACATCTGTACACAGCCAGCTCTCCAGTTGCTCCCTGCTGAATGCAGACTGAGAGTCTGACACACCTGCTTTAAATAGGGAGCATGAGGCTCCCTGACTTAAACCATCAATTAGGACTCATCAGGTAGTTCTTTTCAGGTTTACGAGATGACTCCAACAGTGCTTCTGGCCGGTTTTGAACCGCTGACTTTTCGTGAGGCAAAGGTGATAACCACAGCACCACAGAAACAGCAAGACTCATCAGGTAGTTCATACTCCAGCAAGCCAACCTCATTAGCCTGGCTGAAGTCATCATAGTAATCAAGGACCCCCATGTACCCCGGACATTCTCTCTTCCACCTTCTTCCGTCGGGGAAAAAGATACAAAAGTCTGAGATCACGTACCAACCTTCCCTGCTGCTTTTGAATGGACCTCCCTTGCATTAAGTTGATGTTTCTCTACACCTGCAACTGCAACTTTTCACTGTATCCTAATACATGTGACAATAATAAATCAAATCAAATTAAATAAACACCATATTCTGCACCCTCTTTTCCCCTTTTCCCCTATGAACGGTATGCTTTGTCCGTAGAGCGCGCAAGAAACAATACTTTTCACTGTATCCTAATACATGTGACAATAATAAATCTAATCAAAATAGTGCTGTTCGGGAGGGAGTTCCAAGATTTTGACTCAGTGTCGTGTGAAACAAGTTCCAAGTCAGGATGGTGAGTGGCTTGGAGGGGACCTGGCAGGTAAATGGTGACGTTCCCATGTATCTGCTGCCCTTGTCCTTCCCGAAAGTAGAAGCCGTGGGTTTGGAAACTGTTGATGTTTTGTTCTGAAGGATTTAGGTACTGAATTAACCATCCCTGCCTGAAGTCTTGACAAGCCTGGTGGTGGCAGCTTTCCATCGCCTTGGTGGTACAGTGGCACAGTGGTTAGCACTGCTGCCTCACAGTGCCAGGGACCCGGGTTTGATTCCTGGCTTGGGTCACTGTCTGTGCGGAGTCTGCACGTTCTCCCCGTGTCTGCGTGGGTTTCCTCCGGGTGCTCCGGTTTCCTCCCACAGTCCGAAAGACGTGCTGGTTAGGGTGCATTGGCCATGCTAAATTCTCCCTCAGTGTACCCGAACAGGCACCGGAGTGTGGTGACTAGGAGATTTTCACAGCAACTTCATTGCAGTGTTAATGTAAGCCTTACTTGTGACACTAATAAATAAACTGAAAAAGATGTATAGGTTAGGTGGATTGGCCATGGTAAAGTATCAGGGGGATTAGCAGGGTAAAATATATGGATTACGGGAATAGGGCCTGGGTGGGATTGCTGTCGGTGCAGACTCGATGGGCCGAATAGCCTCATTCTGCACTTTAGGGTTTCTATGATTGTATAAAGCTGTGTATATAACGAGAATAAATCCGGGTTATTGTGGTTAAAACCTTGGGTAATCTGGAGTTGCTGGATGTACAGTCGGTAGAGTCTAAGTTGACGAGAGTAATCTGAGTATATAACTGGGATAACTTGTGCTACATTCCTGGTTATATTCCTGGGGTGGACATGATGTGGAGATGCCGGTGTTGGACTGGGGTAAACACAGTAAGAGCTTTAACAACACCAGGTTAAAGTCCAACAGGTTTATTTGGTAGCAAAAGCCACACAAGCTTTCGGAGCTCCAAGCCCCTTCTTCAGGTGAGTGGACAAACAAGGCACACACAGACACAAAATCAAGTTACAGAATACTGATTAGAATGCAAATCAAGTCTTAAAGATACAGACAATGTGGGTGGAGGGAGCATTAGGCACAGGTTAAAGAGATGTGTATTGTCTCCAGACAGGACAGCCAGTGAGATTCTGCAAGTCCAGAAGGCAAGCTGTGGGGGTTACTGATAGTGTGACATAAATCCAAGATCCCGGTTTAGGCCGTCCTCATGTGTCACCAGGTACACGGTACCTACTCTTGCAACTCGGCCAACGTTGTCTACCTGATACGCTGCAGGAAAGGATGTCCCGAGGCATGGTACATTGGGGAGACCATGCAGACGCTACGACAACGGATGAATGAACACCGCTCGACAGTCACCAGGCAAGAGCGTTCTCTTCCTGTGGGGGAGCACTTCAGCAGTCACGGGCATTCAGCCTCTGATCTTCGGGTAAGCGTTCTCCAAGGCGGCCTTCACGACACACGACAGCACAGAGTCACTGAGCAGAAACTGATAGCCAAGTTCCGCACACATGAGGACGGCCTAAACCGGGATCTTGGGTTTATGTCACACTATCAGTAATCCCCACAGCTTGCCTCCTGGACTTGCAGAATCTCACTGGCTGTCCTGTCTGGAGACAATACACATCTCTTTAACCTGTGCTTAATGCTCCCTCCACTCACATTGTCTGTATCTTTAAGACCTGGTTGGCTGCAGAGATTCGCATTCTAATCAGTATTCTGTAACTTGATTTTGTGTCTCTGTGCCCTGTTTGAGAGCACATTTCCACTCCATCTGACGAAGGAGCAGCACTCCGAAAGCTAGTGGCATTTGTTACCAAATAAACCTGTTGGACTTTAACCTGATGTTGTTAAAACTCTTACTGTATATTCCTGGGGTCAGGAGTACTTGTGGCACAGTGGGTTAGCATCTCTGCCTTTGAGCCAGGAGCTCTGGGTTCAAGTCCCTGTTGGACTTTAACCTGGTGTTGTTAAACTTCTTACTGTGTTCAAGTCCCACCCCAGGACTTGCTGGCCAAGGAAGGTTTTTCGTTATACATTAGTGGGACATGGACGCCACTGGCTGACCAGCATTCATTGTCCATTCCCAGTTGCCCTAGTTAGAATCATAGAAACCCTACAGTGCAGAAGGAGGCCATTCAGCCCATCGCGTCTGCACCGACCACAATCCCACCCAGGCTCCATCCCTACAACCTCATATATTTACCCCACTAATCCCTTGAACCTATGCATCCTGTGACACTAAGGGGCAATTTAGCACGGCCAATGTACCCTAACCCGCACATCTTTTGGATCGTGGGAGGAAACCGGAGCACCCGGAGGAAACCCACGCAGACACGGGGAGAATGTGCAAACTCCACACAGACAGTGACCCGAGCTGGGAATCGAACTGAGATCCCTGGAGCTGTGAGGCAGCACTGCTGACCACTGTGCCACCGTGCCGCCCGAGTTAACCTCAGTGCGTTTAGAACCTGGCCGAATGGGTTGTGAAATCCTTCCAAAATGCCTGCCGGTGAGAGCGGGCACGTTTCCTGTTCACTCAACCCACTGTCGCAAACTTAATCATGGACCAATCCAACGGAAGGCCATGGTTGCCAGTGCCCCAGTGGGATCCTCTGCGTGGTTTGCCCAGTTAAAAAGCTTCATTTTAAGGTATTTCTGCCCAAAGTAACTAATTGTGCTATGTTTTAAACTTAACTTCAGCTCACTTGGCCACATCAGCATGGAATTTTGGGTTTAGCTTCGAAACTTGGCTACATCTTAAAAATGCAGTGTTAAGCAGAAATGATCCTCCTCAGAAACAGGGTGTTCCCATCAGGTGTTTCACAGTCACAGATACCAATTGGTTATACAGTTAGAGACTGCTTGTACCCAGCTCTTTAATAGCACAGATAACCAAAAAGCTCTATTGTTAATAACAGCTGTGTGTTCAGTTGGTGTTCAGTTGCTGTTTCGAATGCTGTACAAACTCTTTCTCCCTCTCTCTCTCACCAGTAAAAGAATAAAGAACAAGAAACAAAGAAAATTCCAGCACAGGAACAGGCCCTTCGGCCCTCCAAGCCTGCACCGACCATGCTGCCCCGACTTAACTAAAACCCCCGACCCTTCCGGGGACCAAATCCCTCCATTCCCATTCTATTCATGTATTTGTCAAGATGCCCCTCAAAGGTCACTATCGTATCCGCTTCCACTACTTCCCCCGGCAGCGAGTTCCAGGCTCCCACCACCCTCTGTGTAAAAGAAACTTGCCTCGTCCATCTCCTTTAAACCTTGCCCCTCGCACCTTAAACCTGTGCCCCCTAGTAATTGACTCTTCCACCCTGGGAAAAAGCTTCTGACTATCCACTCTGTCCATGCCTCTCATAATCTTGTAGACTTCTATCAGGTCGCCCCTCAATCATTCCAATGAAAACAAACCAAGTTCCTCCAACCTCTCCTCATAGCTAATGCCCTCCATACCAGTCAACATCCTGGTAAATCTTTTCTGTACCCTCTCCAAAGCCTCCACATCCTTCTGGTAGTGTGGCGACCAGAATTGAACACTATATTCCAAGTGCGGCCTAACTAAGGTTCTATAAAGCTGCAACATGACTCGTCAATTTTTAAACTCAATGCCCCGGCTGATGAAGGCAAGCATGCCGTATGCCTTCTTGACTACCTTCTCCACCTGCATTGCCACTTTCAGTGACCTGTGCACCTGTACACCCAGATCCCTCTGCCTATCAGTACTCTTAAGGGTTCTCCCATTTGTTGTATATTTCCCACCTGTCTTTGACCTTCCCAAGTGCATGACCTCATATTTGTCCGGATTATACTCCATCTTGGAAGGTCTAATACAGATGGGAAATATACATTAAAATTAATCTCTTCCGCCTTCTGCTAAATGCTAATTCAGAAGGACGTTTAAGAAAGAAGTTTCCGCTTTGAACCAGTCGCGCTCCAGTTCATTCTGAAGAAGAAAATAGACTTGACAGGCCCTTTATAGGAGGAGGAGGTGGGAGATAGCTGGGGGGGATTGGGGGGTGGGGTGTGGGGGTGTTGCAGTGTAGTTGCAGGTAACCTGGCCCGGTATGTACCTTGATGAGGAATCTAAGTTTCTGGTAAACAATCTAATCCTTCACTGGATCTGGCTGGCTAACTTCCAAAGTGAAAACTCAATTTAAATTCATCCCTCAAAATCTGGCAAAGGAAAGTGCATGCCTCCAGAAACCCTCGAAATAATATAGTAATTCAAGCATTCACTCGTCTTCTCACCGAAACTAAGGACATATCATACAGAATTGATGAAGCCGTGCCCATCTCTCAGCTTTTGACAGCCCTCGTTGTCAGTTTTCCATGTTTAAAGGCTTTCGACTATTTTCTCCATGACTGGCGGTGAGTAAAGTTACATTTTGACAAAGTTATTCCGTGGGAACTTTTGGCCGTTCAGTCGGAACGTGGCTGATCTCCTGAGCTGGATTCGGCTCACACAGGCTGGGGTAAATCCACAGGATGTACAAGGTGTGAGGATTAGAATGACCGCTTTGATGCATATCAGTCTGAGGGTGTTTTTTTCTTATTCATGATGTGGAGATGCCGGCGTTGGACTAAGGTGGGCACAGTAAGAAGTCTCACAACACCAGGTTAAAGTCCAACAGGTTTATTTGGTAGCACGAGCTTTCGGAGCTCCTGCTCCTTCATCAGGTGAGTGGTGATGAAGGAGTAGCGCTCCGAAAACTCATTTCTCAAATTCAGTCTTGGGACATGGGCGTCGCTGGGGCTGGGCCAGCATTTATTGCCCATCCCTAGTTGCCCTTGGAAGGCAGTTGAGAGCCAACCACATTGCTGTGGCTCTGGAGTCACATGTAGGCCAGACCAGGTAAGGATGGCAGATTTCCTTCCCGAAAGGATATTAGTGAACCAGGTGGGTTTTTCGGACAATAGTTTCATGGTCATCAGTAGATTCTTAATTCCAGATTTTTTTTATTGAATTCAAATTCCACCATCTGCCATTGTGGGATTCGAACCCGGGTCCCCAGAACATTAGCTGAGTTTCTGGATTAATAGTCTAGCGATATCACTAGGCCATTACCTCCCTTTAAAGTCTCAGGGTGTTCGACTGAGGCACTCGCACATCACGTAACACATGAGAATTTTAAAGAATCTTCTCCAGGTTGTATGTAGTGGTGGGTGGGCCAGTAAAGAACAAAGGACAAAGAAAATTACAGCACAGGAACAGGCCCTTTGGCCCTCGGAGCCTGGACGGACCATGCTGCCCGACTGAACTACAACCCTCGAAAGATGCTCTTTCCTAGGGTGGAAAAGTCAAGTACAAGGGGACATAGGGTTAAGGAGCGTGGGGAAAAGTTTAGAGGAGATGTGCGAGGCAAGTTTTTTACACAGAGGGTGGTGAATGTCTGGAACGCGCTGCCCGGGGAGGTGGCGGGAGCAGGTACGATAGCGGCATTTAAGGGGCAACTAGATGAATACATGAATAGGATGGGAATGGAAGGATACGGACTCCGTAAGTGCATACGGTTTTAGTTTAGGCAGACATCATGATCGGCGCAGGCTTGGAGGGCCGAAGGGCCTGTTCCTGTGCTGTACTGTTCTTGCGGGGACCATATCTCTCCATTCCCATCCTATCTATAAATTTGTCCAGACGCCCCTTAAAAGTCACTGTCGTATCTGCTTCCACGACCTCCCCCGGCAACGAGTTCCAGGCACCCACCACCCTCTGTGTAAAAAACTTGCTTCGTGCATCTCCTTTAAACCTTGTCCCTCGCACCTTAAACCTATGCCCCTCAGTAGAGGCAATTGAGCATGGTCAATCAACCTAACACACACGTCTTAAGTAAGAGTAAACTTTATTTATTAGCCACAGGTAGGTGTACATTAACACTCTAAGGAAGTTACTGTGAAAATCCCCTAGTCGCCACACTCCGGCGCCTGTTCGGGTACACTGAGGGAGAATTTAGCATGGCCAATGCACCCTAACCAGTACGTCTATTTGGACTGTGGGAGGAAACTGGAGCACCCGGAGGAAACCCACGCAGACACGGGGAGACCGTGCAGACTCCACACGGACAGACACCCAAGCCGAGAATTAAACCCGGGTCCCTGGCACTGTGAGGCAGCAGTGCCAACCACTGTGCTACCGTGCCACCAATCTTCGTCAGTAGACTTCTAATTACAGATTCTTAAAAAAAAATTGAATTCAAATTTCACCATCTGCTATGGTAGGATTCCAACCCAGCTCCCCAAAGCTTTACCCTGGATCACTCGTCCAGAGTCAATGCTACTGTGCCACCATCTCCTCCCGAATAAGACTGCATCAAAATGGTGGCTCAACACCAACGCAATAGAATCATAGAATCCACAGAATCCCTACAGTGCAATAGGATGCCATTCAGCCCATTGAGTCTGCACTGACTCTCAGACAGAGCATCAGTATCTGGCTCTTTGTGTGATGGAATGAGGAGGACCATTCCTGAGCCCACAACCCACACCTTCGCTGCCCCCACTCCCCCCCCCCCCCCACCACCACCGCACTCCAATGCAAAGATCCCCACAGCCTTTTCCTGGGATCACTTCCCCCCCCTCCCCGGCTTGCATAGGTTACACCTTCTCCGACTGGTGAGTTGTGCAAACGCTATGGGTATCTGAGCAGCATAATGCTAATGAGGCCCGCCCATGGGAAACATCCAGGTCTTGTGCTGTACGGTGTTGTCCATGCCTGAACACAATTGTAATGTGATAATGCCCGGCACAGCAAGGGTTAACATGGGGCTGGAGCATGGCATTGCCACACGGTATGACGTATAGAGTCACCTGACAACAGACTCAGAGCGAACAGCCCAGAGAGAACACCATGGAAGCAGACTACCTGCATGGCAACAGCACCATTGCATGAAAGTAACCTGGGATCTGCACATAAAGACAAACAATAAATGTTTCAAGTTTAAACATGCACCTGTGTGAAGACTCATCATTGAAACAACTAAAGAACCCACATTACGACACCTTATAGATTTATATCTGACAATTAACATCCTCCGGCTACTTCCCATCCAAAGGAAGCATCCTGTTAAAAATCTACCCCGAAATACAATGTTTCATTGAATCCCTACAGTGCAGAAGGAGGCCATTTGGTTCATCAAACCGCACTGACAACAATCCCACCCAAGCTCCATCACCATAACCCCCTGTATTTACCCTGCTGGTCCCCCTGAGGCTAAGGGGCAATTTACCACGGTCAAACCACCCGACTCGCACATCTTTGAAGTGTGGGAGGAAACCGGAGCACCTGCAGACACGGGGAGAACGTGCAAACTCCACACAGACAGTGACCCAAGCCGGGAATCGAACCCAGGTCCCTGGCGCTGTGAGGCAGCAGTGCTAACCACTGTGCTACCGCGACACCCAAATGTCATGACTGGCTTCACACATTTAAACCTCGGTTTAGAGGATGCCTGATGGTACAGAAGATCACTCCTGGTGTCGTGGTAGCAAGCTCGACCGACCGACCCATGAGAGAGACATCTTTGGTTCGCTGTGTGGTAGGCAAGGAGGGTACACCCACTGCAATTCGACACAGAGGGTTAGGGGCTTGTCTTCTTAAGTTAGAAAGGCACATCTGTAAGATGTGGGCGGCTTACTTGGGCGGCACGGTGGCACAGTGGTTGGCACTGCTGCCTCACAGCGCCAGGGACCCGGGTTCGATTCTTGACTTGGGCCACTGTTTGTGCGGAGTCTGCCCGTCCCCAGCCCTCTCCCACCCTTATCTGAGTGGGTTCCCTCCGGGTTTCCTCCCCCAGTCCAAAGATGTGCGGGTTAGGTGGATTGGCCATGCTAAATTGGAGCGGGTCCAGCGGAGATTCACACGGATGATCCCAGGAATGGTAGGCCTGACATACGATGAACGTCTGAGGATCGTGGGATTATATTCATTGGAGTTTAGGAGGTTGAGGGGAGATCTAATAGAAACTTACAAGATAATGAACGGCTTAGATAGGATGGACGTAGGGAAGTTGTTTCCATTAGCAGGGGAGACTAGGACGCGGGGGCACAGCCTTAGAATAAAAGGGGGTCACTTTAGAACAGAGATGAGGAGAAATTTCTTCAGCCAGAGAGTGGTAGGTCTGTGGAATTCAT
Organism: Mustelus asterias; assembly: GCF_964213995.1. Taxonomy (NCBI): domain Eukaryota; kingdom Metazoa; phylum Chordata; class Chondrichthyes; order Carcharhiniformes; family Triakidae; genus Mustelus; species Mustelus asterias. The sequence continues at coordinate 21,064,611 of NC_135819.1, forward strand.
TGCCACAGAGGGCTGTGGAGGCCGAGACGTTGAGCGTCTTCAAGACAGAAATTGATAAATTCTTGATTTCTCGAGGAATTAAGGGCTATGGGGAGAGAGCGGGTAAATGGAGTTGAAATCAACCATGATTGAATGGTGGAGTGGACTCGATGGGCCGAATGGCCTTACTTCCGCTCCTATGTCTTATGGTCTTATGGTCTTAAATTGACCCTAGTGTCAGGGGGATTAGCAGGGTAAATATGTGGGGTTGTGGGGATAGGGCCTGGGTGGGATTGTGGTCGGTGCAGACCCGATGGGCCAAATGGCCTCCTTCTGCACTTCAGGGATTCTATGACTCCAGCCGTAAAATGAAGTTAGCCCACCAACAGGCTAATGTAGTGAGTTTGTTATTGCAGAGTGCAGGATGAAATGGATTGGAATACAATGCACGCTCTCTTCACCCACACACGAAGTCTGCCAAATCTCACTGGAATATTTATCACTGCCGTTCCACTGGAAGGGAAATACACACTGAACAATTTGATACCGTCATCTCGACAAGGGATTTCATCATTATATTCCATACGTGACAACACTGCCTGTCTCGGGGTTGGACAATTGTGGTAAACTCCTGATTGTAAGGGTCACAGGTAATGGAATTTTACCACCTCGCCCGCCCGAGGCCAATGGAGAATGCCGTTCTGCGAGCCTCGCCCGCCCCAGAATCGGGGCAGCCGTGCCGGTAAAATTTTGGCCAAGGGTCTACCTACGGGATTGTCAGCTGATTTGTTTTTATTCATTCATGGGACATGGGCGTCGCTGGCTGGGCCAGCATTTATTGGCCATCCCTAGTTGCCCGAGGGCTGTTGAGAGTCAACCACATTGCTGTGGCTCTGGAGTCACATGTAGGCCAGACCGGGTAAGGACGGCAGATTTCCTTCCCTAAAGGTCATGAGTGAACCAGATGTGTTTTCCAACAATCGACAATGGTTTCATGGTCATCAGTTGATTCTTAATTCTAGATATTTATTGAATTCAAATTTCACCATCTGCCGTGGTGGGATTCGAACCTGGGTCCCCCGAGCCTTACCCTGGCTCTCCGGATTACTACTCCAGCGATAATACCACCATGCCACCGCCTCCTCTTAAATCCAAAAATATCCAGTGGAGACCAAGGGCCCGATTCTCCCAAAAAAATTCTAAGCGCTGAATTGGCCGGAAAAATGGTGTAAATCACGATTGTTTTTTCAGAGGGAGTTCAGACCCAAATCTCCCACACTCTTCAATACAGAGGCCACAATCGTGAATATCATTAAAAGCTCGGGGAGGTAGGGCCTATTCATGCTGGAGTCTGGCAGCTCTGGAACTCTGTGCCCCCTCAGTCCCCCCATCCCGGAGCACTGCAATCTCCAGCCCAGCCCCCCCATCCAGCAGTGACGATCCCCTCCCCCACCCCGGGAATAACCCCTCTCGCTGACCCCCCCCCCCCCACCCCTCCGGAAGGCAGACCCCCACCCAAGGGTGGTAGACGCCCCCTGGCAGACCATCCCCCTTAGCCCGTCCCAATTACTGGCCTCCCTCCAGCCCCCACTGATCCCATGCAGAGTGGCAGTGGCACCCCCTTACCCTCATCAATCTCCCTAAACCCCACCCACAATAGGCCCTGCCTCCTATGCCCCGGCCCTTGGTACGACCCCCATGTTCCGTCCACAACAGGCACAGCCCACAATAGGCCAGTCCCCTTGGCCATGCCCTCTTGGCACTGCCCGATTCCCGGTGCAGTGCCAAGGTGCCCCCAGGGCATGGGCACTTACCACTTGGGCACTGCCCGGTGCCCTTGTCCAGGGGGGAACCACACCCTCCCACTGCCCGACTCCTGGGAGGCCCCGATTGCCCCCCACTTCACTCCAGCGGGGTCTCCCGGTAGTTCCCCGCAGTGGTGAGTTATTCGAAACCCCACCGGAGTGAAATACACCTGGCGGGGTGAGAGATGCTATCGGGCCTGGAGAATTCCGTCCCGGACCCGAAAATGAGTTTCCAGCACGGTCCTGACTGCGCCTGCTCTCCGGCTGTGGGAGACGGACATGCGTCGGGAACGCATGCGCGAGTCCCGCGAAATGGCCGACACGCGATTCTCCCATCCCGATGGGCCTAAAAACATACGTGTCGGGATGGGAGAATCGGGACCCAAAGGCTTGGAAAACAAAGACTTACTTTAATGCTGGATTTCCCTCTCTCATTCCATCATTGCCACTTCACTAATTCTATCAATCTTTTCCTCGTTATTTCTCTCTCTCTCTCCCCCTCAGCACCATTCCTTTTCCTCACATATTCCTTTCCTCTCTTTCAATTCCTCTCGCACATTTACCGTGGCCCAGTGGTTAGCACTGCTGCCTCACAGCGCCAGGGACCCGGGTTCGATTCCGGCCTCGGGTCACTGTCCGTGTGGAGTCAGCACGTTCTCCCCGTGTCTGCGTGGGTTTCCTCCAGGTGCTCCGGTTTCCTCCCACAGCCCAAGGATGTGCAGATTAAATTGCCCCTTAGTGTCCAAAGATATGCGGGTTCAGTGGATTGGCCATGCTAAATTGCCCCTTTGTGTCCAAAGATGTGCAGGTTAGGTGGGTTAGATATATGGGGTTATGTGGTAGGTGTCGGTGCAGACTCGATGGGCCGGTTGGCCTCCTCCCGCCCTGTAGGGAATCTATGATTCCCTGATGCCCGGTCTTCCGCATTCTCTCTGTGCTGCTCTAACCACCGTTCATCGCTCTCCAGTGCCCTGTCCGTCTCTCGCTCCCTCTCTGCCGCCGATTTGACCGCCTGTGTTGCGTGAGAAAGGAGTGTCGGCCACGCCTCTGCCAGCTAGTCCCACGAACGGAACGTCACAGGTGGGGAAGAGACGGACAGGTGAAGGATGGAGTGGTCGGCCATACTGACTGCTCGTGGACCACCTGACAATTCGGCTCGCTTCTGCGGCTGTAGTTGAGGGAGGGAATCAATTAAGGTCTTGATGGCTGTTCCCAAACTCGGAATATTTTCCAGTTGGCAGCGTAAACAGGCTCTCGGCTGCCACTTCTACAGCTCTTTCTATCCTTTGTTTAACAGCTCCTCCCACGCACTCAGTTCCTCTGTGCCTGATTCTCAACCTTTGTTATTCTGCACCTCTTACGCTGGGACCGAGTGCGTGGGTTGGGGAGCCAAACAAAACATTTGAAGAGCTGCTCTTCAAGCCTCAGTGGGGCTTGCCACACTCAGCGGGAGCTGGGCTGCCCTCGGGGCCTTCACTGTAAATGCCAGTCTCACTCAGATTGGCTGGACAAGATTTGGCTGCACGGAAGCTTTCAGCTTGCATTGGGTACATGAAGTAAAATATATTTATTCGTCACAAGTCGGCTTACATTAACACTGCAATGAAGTTACTGTGAAATTCTCCTAGTATTTAAGTTTAATTTAAGTTTAAGTTAAAGTTTATTTATTAGTGTCACAGGTAGGCTTACATTAACACGGCAATGAAGTTACTGTGAAAATCCCCCATAATTTAAGGTTAAGTTTATTTATTCGTGTCACAAGTAGGCTTACATTAACACCGCAATGAAGTTACTATGAAATTCTTTTAGTATTTAAGTTTAATTTAAGTTTACGTTAAAGTTTATTTATTAGTGTCACAGGTAGGCTTACATTAACACTGCAATGAAGTTACTGTGAAAATCCCCCATCATTTAAGATTAAGTTTATTTATTACTGTCACAAATATGTGTACGTTAACACTGCAATGAAGTTACTGTGAAAATTCCCCGGTATTTTAAGTTTACATTTATTTATTATTCACAAGTAAGGCTCACATTAACACTGCAATGAAGTTACTGTGAAAATCCCCGAGTCGCCACACTCCGGCATCCGTTTGGGTACACTCAGGGAGAATGTGAGCCTAGTTGGGATACTAATAAATAAACTTTACTCACTCCCTCCACCATTGACGCACAGTGGCAGCTGTGTGAATCATAGAATCATAGAAACCCTACAGTGCAGAAGGAGGCCATTCGGCCCATCGAGTCTGCACCGACCACAATCCCACCCAGGCCCTACCCCCACATATTTTACCCACTAATCCCACTAACCTACGCATCCCAGGACACTAAGGGGCAATTTTTTTAACCTGGCCAATCAACCTAACCCGCACATCTTTGGACTGTGGGAGGAAACTGGAGCACCCGGAGGAAACCCACGCAGACACGAGGAGAATGTGCAAACTCCACACAGACAGTGCCCCGAGCCGGGAATCGAACCCGGGACCCTGGAGCTGTGAAGCAGCAGTGCTAACCACTGTGCTACCGTGCCATTTACAAGATGCAGGAAAGGCTCAGTCCACAGCACCTTCCAAACCTCGATTGCCTTGAATGGGCAGGGGCAGCAGACACACCACCACCTGGAATTTCCCTCCAAGCCACTCACCATATCGGCTGTTCACTGTCGCTGGGTCAAAATCCTGGAATCCCTTCCTAACAGGGAAACTTTCCTGGGCAGGAAGCAGCCACTCAGCCCATTGCTCCAGCACTGGGCCCTCTGAAAGAACATTCTAGTCAGACCCACTCCTCCCCTGTCTTATCCCCGTAAACTTGCACATTGTTGTCAGATAACAATCTGGAAAACATCAGCCGAAGCTTCCTCCACCAACCTCACTGCACAGAAAGATGGCCCAGGTCACCTCTTTGAAAGTGTTAGAACATAGAACAGTACAGCACAGAACAGGCCCTTCGGCCCACGATGTTGTGCCGAGCTTTATCTGAAACCAAGATCAAGCTATCCCACTCCCTATCATCCTGGTGTGCTCCATGTGCCTATCCAATAACCGCTTAAATGTTCCTAAAGTGTCTGACTCCACTATCACTGCGGGCAGTCCATTCCACACCCCAACCACTCTCTGCGTAAAGAACCTACCTCTGATATCCTTCCTATATCTCCCACCATGAACCCTATAGTTATGCCCCCTTGGAATAGCTCCATCCACCCGAGGAAATAGTCTTTGAACGTTCACTCTATCTATCCCCTTCATCATTTTATAAACCTCTATTAAGTCTCCCCTCAGCCTCCTCCGCTCCAGAGAGAACAGCCCTAGCTCCCTCAACCTTTCCTCATAAGACCTACCCTCCAAACCAGGCAGCATCCTGGTAAATCTCCTCTGCACTCTTTCCAGCGCTTCCACATCCTTCTTATAATGAGGTGACCAGAACTGCACACAATATTCCAAATGTGGTCTCACCAAGGTCCTGTACAGTTGCAGCATAACCCCATGGCTCTTAAACTCAAACCCCCTGTTAATAAAAGCCAACACACTATAGGCCTTCTTCACAGCTCTATCCACTTATTGTTGTCCAATTTAGTCCCACACTCCAGGATTTTCTTTAGAACCCCACAAATTAATCCTCTTCCAGTACCTGGCCAATTGAAAGATCCCAGGAAATAGGGAAGCAAGTTTATTTATCAGTCACAAGTAAGGCTTACATTAACATTGCAATGAAGTTACTGTGAAAATCCTCTAATTGCCACACTCCGGTGCCTGTTCGGGTACACTGAGGGAGAATTCAGCATGAACAATGCACCCTAACCAGCACGTCTTTTGGACTGTGGGAGGAAACCAGAGCACCCGGAGGAAACCCATGCAGTGTGGCAGAGAATGTGCAAACTCCACGCTGTGAGGCAGCAATGCTAACCTTTCATGTGGTGTCTGTATGGAAAAATTTGATTTGATTTATTATTGTCACATGTATCAGTATACAGCGAAAAGTATTGTTTTCTTGCGCGCTATACAGACAAAGCATACCGTTCACTGAGAAGGAAAGGAGAGAGTGCAGAATGTAGTGTTACAGTCATAGCTAGGGTGTAGAGAAAGATCAACTTAATGCAAGGTAGGTCCATTCAAATGTCTGATGGCAGCTCTCCTAATTTTCACTTAAATTCTTACTTTGACCTCTTATTTAAGATGTTCTCTCTGGGCTGTTCTCTCTGGAGCGGAGGAGGCTGAGGGGAGACTTAATAGAGGTTTATAAAATGATGAAGGGGATAGATAGAGTGAACGTTCAAAGACTATTTCCTCGGGTGGATGGAGCTATTACAAGGGGGCATAACTATAGGGTTCGTGGTGGGAGATACAGGAAGGATATCAGAGGTAGGTTCTTTACGCAGAGAGTGGTTGGGGTGTGGAATGGACTGCCTGCAGTGATAGTGGAGTCAGACACTTTAGGAACATTTAAGCGGTTATTGGATAGGCACATGGAGCACACCAGGATGATAGGGAGTGGGATAGCTTGATCTTGGTTTCAGATAAAGCTCGGCACAACATCGTGGGCTGAAGGGCCTGTTCTGTGCTGTACTGTTCTATGTTCTATGTACATGCCAATAGAATAATTTATCCCGACCATTTCTCCTGACAGTTTTGTGGGTGCGCCGACACCTCAGCGGTTCAAAAAGGTGGCTCCACACCACCTTCTCAAGGGGCAACTAGGGACGGGACTGGCCGAGCCAGTGAAACCCACGTCCCATAAACAAATAGAATAAGAAGACACAAAACCTGGACAGTTAATTAACGGTGAGGAGGATAGCATCAGATTTCAGGCAGGATAGACAGATTAGAGAAATAGTGGGCGCAAAGGGAAAGTTATTATTTCCTTTGGTGGGAAGAATCAGGAGAAGTAATACAAACAAAACTTGCAAGCGGATACAGGAACAGCAAGACCTGGGGGGTGGTGAGCATGTGTGTACACAAGTCTATGAAAGTGACAGCTCACGTGGCTAAGGCAATTTAAAAAGACTCACAGGAACTTTGGCACTGTGGAAACATAAAGCGCTGAAGCACGGAAGTCATATTAAACCTTTTATTAATCAACTGGCATGTGTCCAGCTGGAGTTACGGTGTTAAATTCCAGGCGGTACATTTTCAGAGGGATGCCAAGAGCTTTGAGTGTGTCGCAGGGTGTTGTGCCAGCATGGTGCCGGGGATATAAGATTTCAGTGGCGTGGCGGGGGGGGGAGAGAGAGAGAGAGGGGTGGGGTGTTGAGTGAGACTCTTCCAGAGAGCAGGAAAGCTGCAGGGAAGAATCGAAGGGTGTGTAAAAGCTTGAAGGGGTTTTGATAGAGTAAATAAGGAGAAACTGTGTCTGGTGGCAGAGGGACCAGTTCACCAGAGGATACAGATTGAAGGTATTTCAAAGAATTCTCAAATCCCTACAGTGCAGAAGGAGGCCATTCAGCCCATTGAGCCTGCACCGACTCGGCGACAGAGCGCCTTTTACACAGGCCCTATCCCCGTAACTCCACACATTTACCCCGCTAATCCACTTAGCCTACACATCTTTGGATCCTAAGGGACAATTTAGCATGACTAATCCATCTAATCAACACATCTTTGGGCACTAAGGGGCAATTTAGCATGGCCAATCCGCCTAACTTGCACATCTTTGGACACTAAGGGGCAATTCAACATGGCTGATCCACCTAACCTGCACATCTTTAGAGTGTGGGAGGAAACCAAAGCACCTGGAGGAAACCCACGCAGACACGGGGAAAACATGCAGGCTCCACACAGTCACCCAAGGTGGGAATCGAACCCAGGTCCCTGGTACTGTGAGGCAGCAATGCTAACCCAATACTAATGGCGATAATGCACTGTTATATTCGTGATGCTAAAACAAAATGGCGCTGAATTATTTCAAACCCTGGAAAATGGATTTCAACCTCTCAAATATATCATAGAAACCCGACAGTGCAGAAAGAGGCCATTTGGCCCATCGAGTCTGCACCGAGCACAATCCCACCCAGGCCCTATCCCTACATATTTTACCCACTAATTTCTCTAATCTACGCATCTCAGGACACTAAGGGACAATTTTAGCATGGCCAATCAACCTAACCCGCACATCTTTGGACTGTGGGAGGAAACCGGAGCACCCGGAGGAAACCCACGCAGACACGAGGAGAGTGTGCAAACTCCACACAGAAGCACTGAGGAAGAATTAGAATTGTTGTCTTTCACATGAGAGTTCTCAAAAGTGCAATCTCGCCCCATTATCCTGCTCCATCCCAGTCACTCTGCTATTACATCCTTCAAGTACCAAGCCAGAAAATAGCCATGCTAAATTACCCCCTTAGTGTCCAAAGATGTGCAGGTCAGGTGAATTGGCCATGCTATATTGCCCCTTAGTATCCAAAGATTGGTTGGAGTGGCCATGTTAAATTGCCCCTTTGTGTCCAATAATGTGTAAGGTTGGTTGGAGTGGCCATGCTAAATTGCCCCTAAGTGTCCAAAGATGTGCAGGTTAGGTGGATTGGGAAATGTGCAGGGTGAGAGGGATGAGGTGGTGGGATGGTGGATGGGCCGAACTGGAGTGCCCTATCGAAGGCCCGGTGCAGATGGGCCGAATGGCCTCCTGCACTGTTGGGCTTCTGCGGTTTCTAATTTCCACCGCACCGCTCTGAGCAGCTTCACATCCTTTCTAAAACGTTGTGACCAGAACTGGTTGCAATGCTGGAGATGTGGACTAACCAGAGCCTTTATTACAGTCCAGCTCAAAGTCCCTCAATATCTCTATTTACAAAGCTCAGGATTCTGTGTGCAGCAATGCACATTCAGTAGAAAGACAAACGGTATTCACTGATATTAGAAACTGTACAGAGGTCGACAGCACACATGGCTGTGCTAGTCTTCTGCCCAATTGTGGAGTTACCCACTCTCAGTCCCAATTGGCCCCTCAAGCCAGGTGACCTTCTTCTGCGCTGTTGCCCTCAAAGGAATCATTACCACATATTAGCATACCCTGGCTAACCATGCTCTTAATATGTCCTGCCAACTTCGAAGATCTATGCAGATCCCTCTGACCCGGAACATTCTTTAGAATTGATTTGATTCGATTTATTATTGTCACAGGGAGGGAGGCGATGGCGTAGAGTATTATTGCTAGACTATTAATCCAGAAACTCAGCTAATGTTCTGGAGACCCGGGTTCGAATGCCGCCACGGCAGATGGTGAAATTTGAATTCAATAAAAAATATCCGGAATTAAGAATCTACTGATGGGGGTGGCACGGTGGCACAGTGGTTAGCACTGCTGCTTCACAGCACTAGGGTTCAATTCCCGACTGCCTGTGTGGAGCCTGCACGTTCTCCCCGTGTCTGCGTGGGTTTCCTCCGGGTACTCCGGTTTCCTCCCACAATCTGAAAGACGTGCTGGTTAGGGTGCATTAACCCGAACAGATGCTGGACTGTGGTGACTCGGAGAATTTCGCTTCATTGCAGTGTTAATGTAAGCCTTACTTGTGACTAATAAATAAAGTTTAATTATGAAACCATTGACAGATTGTCAGAAAAACCCATCTGGTTGACTAATGTCCCTTTAGGGAAGGAAATCTGCCGTCCTTACCCGATCTGGCCTATATGTGACTCCAGAGCCACGGCAATGTGGTTGACTCTCAACTACGCCCGAACAACTAGGATGGAAGATAAATACTGTTCAGCCAGCGAAGCCCATTTCCCACAAATGAATTTTAAAAATGTTTTAGGATACAGTGAAAAGTATTGTTTCTTGCGTGCTATACAGACAAAGCATACCATTCAGAGAGAAGGAAACGAGAGAGCGCAGAATATGGTGTTACAGTCATCATAGAAATCATAGAAACCCTACAGTGCGGAAGGAGGCCATTCGGCCCATCGAGTCTGCACCGACCACAATCCCACCCAGGACCTACCCCCACATACATAATCCCTCTAACCTACGCATCTCAGGACACTAAGGGGCAATTTTTAACCTGGCCAATCAACCTAACCTGCACATCTTTGGACTGTGGGAGGAAACCGGAGCACCCGGAGGAAACCCACGCAGACACGAGGAGAATGTGCAAACTCCACACAGACAGTGACCCGAGCCGGGAATCGAACCCAGGTCCCTGGAGCTGTGAAGCAGCAGTGCTAACCACTGTGCTACCGTGCCGCCCCCCCGCTGTGCTACCGTGCCGCCCCCTGTGCTACCGTGCCACCCCCTGTGCTACCGTGCCACCCCCTGTGCTACCGTGCCACCCCCTGTGCTACCGTGCCACCCCCTGTGCTACCGTGCCACCCCCTGTGCTACCGTGCCACCCCCTGTGTTACCGTGCCGCCTAGCATAGTTAGGGTGTAGAGAAAGATCAACTTAATGCGAGGTAGGTCCATTCACAAGTCTGACAGCAGCAGGGAAGAAGCTGTTCTTGAGTCGGTTGGTGCGTGACCTCAGACTTTTGTATCTTTTTCCCAAAGGAAGTAGGTGGAAGAGAGAATGTTCGGGGTGCGTGGGGTCCTTAATTATGCTGGCCACTTTGCCGAGGCAGTGGGAAGTGTAGACAGAGTCAATGGATAGGAGGCTGGTTTGAGTGATGGACTGGGCTTCATTCACAACCCTTTGGCGTTTCTTGCGGGTCTTGGGCAGAGCAGGAGCCATACCAAGCTGTGATACAACCAGAAAGAATGCTTCCTCTGGTGCATCTGTAAAAGCTGTTCCATTCAGCTTGTATTGTCTCTCTCTTGCCGTAGCTAAGTGGCCATTTCTCTGCTCAGGGCCTTACGAGGATGTTTTGTCATGGATATATGAAGGCTGAGCTTCGTAGAGTTCATCGCCAACATCACCCTGCTCGCCCTTCCTTGTCACTGGTTGCTAGGAAACAACTGGAGGCCATTTTTATCACCAATTAAGAAAAGCTTGGGTTCTTTATCTCTCCAACTTTAATATAATCACCGGAGGACACTTGGGGAGAAGGTGACCTCCTTAAAAGCTGGATACATGCGAATCAATAAAGGACTGTTTTTATTTTGAGCACTGCCGACCTTAATAAAGCAATGAATTTCAAGTTAATCACATGAGGAGCTCTTGGGTTTAGTTTGTGGCTCCTGTCATTGAACTGCTACTCAGCTGATAGGCTGCGGAAGGTGATGTATAGCGTTGAGCTGTTGTGATCTTGGTAAACAATTGTCTGCTGCGGGACTAAAACCAATCCTCCATTAACGACCCACAAGGTGGGTTGCTGCCCCAAGGGCCTGTGGACTACTCCGCTGGGCATGAGCTGCAGAAAGGTGGTACTGTCTCACCTCTGAGTCACGGGAACACAAGTAGAATCATAGAATCCCTGCAGTGCAGAAGGAGGCCATTCGGCCCATTGAGTCTGCACCAAACACAATCCCACCCAGGCCCCATCCCCACAACCCCATGTATTTACCCTGGCAATCCCCCTTGACACTAAGGGGCAATTTACCATGGCCAATCCACCTTACCCATACATCTTATTAAGTTTATTTATTAGTGGCACAAGTAGGCTTATATTAACACCACAATGAAATTACTGTGAAAATCCCCTGGTAGCCACACTCCGGCGCCTGTTGGGTAACTGAGGGAGAATTTAGCATGGCCAATGCACCTAACCAGCACGTCTTTCAGACTGCGGGAGGAAACTGGAGCACCCGGAGGAAACCCATACAGACACGGGGAGAACATACAAACTCCACACAGTCACCCAAAGCGGGGAATCGAACCTGGTCCCTGGCGCTGTGAGGCAGCAGTGCGAACCACTGTGCCATCCTCAGGAGCAGGAGAAGTCCATTCAGCCCATCAAGCCTGATCCGTCATTCAATACTTTCCCAGCTGATCTTGGGCTTCAACTCCACTTCCCTGCCCACTCGCAATATCTTTTAATTCGCTGAGAGGTTGAGGAGTGGGGAGTGAGGAATGAGGAGTGAAGAATGGGGATTGAAGAGTGGGGAGTGAGGTGTGGAAGGGAGGGGTGATTTGATTTGATTTGATTTATTATTGTCACTTGTATTAGCATACAGTGAAAACTATTGTTTCTTGCACGCTATAGAGACAAAGAACGTAAGAACATAAGAACTAGGAGCAGGAGTAGGCCATCTGGCCCCTCGAGCCTGCTCCGCCATTCAATAAGATCATGGCTGATCTTTTTGTGGACTCAGCTCCACTTACCCGCCCGCTCACCAGAACCCTTAATTCCTTTACTGTTCAAAAATGTATCTGTCCTTGCCTTAAAAACATTCAATGAGGTAGCCTCAACTGCTTCACTGGGCAGGGAATTCCACAGATTCACAACCCTTTGTGTGAAGAAGTTCCTCCTCAACTCAGTCCTAAATCTGCTCCCCCTTATTTGGAGGCCATGCCCCCTTGTTCATACCATTCATAGAGAAGGAAATGAGTAAGTGTAGAATCTTGTGTTACAGTCATAGCTAGGGTAGAGAAAGATCAACTTAGTGTGAGATAGGTCCATTCAAAAGTCTGATGGCAGCAGGGAAGAAGCTGTTCTTGATTCGGTTGGTACGTGACCTCAGACTTTTGTATCTTTTTCCCAAAGGAAGAAGGTGGAAGAGAGAATGTCCGGGGTATGTGGGGTCCTTAATTATGCTGGCTGCTTTCCCAAGGCAGCGGGAAGTGTAGACAGAGTCAATGGATGGGAGACTGGTTTGCGTGATGGATTGGGCTACATTCACGACCTTTTGTAGTTTCTTGGGGCCTTGGGCAGAGCAGGAGCCCATACCAAGCTGTGATACAACCAGAAAGGATGCTTTCTATGGTGCATCTGTAAAATTTGGTGAGAGTCGTAGCTGACACCATTATTCCTACGAAACCCATCTCCAAACTCCGTGGCCTGGGCTTCTCCCTCTGCAAATGGATCCTAAACTTCCTAACTCACAGGCCACAATCAGTAAGGATAGGTAACAACAACTCCTCCACAATCATCCTCAACACCGGTGCCCCACAAGGCTGTGTTCCCAGTCCCCTACTATACTCCTTATACACCGATAACTGTGTGACAAAATTTCCCTCCAATTCGATTTTCAAGTTTGCTGACAACACCACCGTAGTGGGTCGGATCTCAAACAATGACGAGACAGAGTACAGGAATGAGATAGAGAATCTGGTGAACTGGTGCGGCAACAATAATCTCTCCCTCAATGTCAACAAAACGGAGGAGATTGTCATCGACTTCAGGAAGCGTAAAGGAGAACATGCCCCTGTCGACATCAACTGCAATGAAGTAGAAAGGTTCGAGAACTTCAAGTTTTTAGGTGTCCAGATCACCAACAACCTGTCCTGGTCCCGCTTCAGTTTTTGCTTGTAAGCCGGGAGCAGGAGCACAGCTTGTGTGGTCTGATTTACCAAAGTGTGGGCGGGCGATAGAGCGGTAGGCATGTTTGATATTTGTGTAGCAGTGGTCTAGGATGTTTGGACCTCTGGTGGAAAAGGAGATGTGTTGGTGGTAACTTGGTAGTCTGCTCTGGAGCTTGGCCTGATTGAAGTCCCCAGCCACAATGAACAAGGCCTCAGGATGTTTCGTCTCAAGGCTATTCATAGTGGTGTATATTTTGTCCAGCGCAATCTTCACATCTGCAAGGGGTGGGATGTAAACTGCCATCAAGATAACGGAGGTGAACACCCATGGAAGATAGTAAGGGCGGCATTTTAGCGTCAGGTATTCTAGGTCCAGGGAGCAGAAACTCACCAGTTTTACTCTGTCTAGGCACCACGAGGTGTTGATTAGGAAGCAGACCCCACCTCTCCTGGCCTTGCCTGAGGCCGCTGTATGGTCCATTTAATGGATTGAGAAGCCCTCTGGTTGGAGGGCACTGTCCGGTGAAGCTGGAGTGAGCCACGTCTCCATGAAACAGAGCACACAGCAGTCCCTCAGTTCTCTGGAAAGTGAGTCTGGCTTTAAGTTCGTCTAGCTGTTTTCCAGGGTGAGGAATGGGGAGTGAAGGATGGGGAGTGAGGAATGGGGAGTGAGGATTGGGGAGTGAAGAATGGGGAGTGGGGAATGGGGAATGGGGAGTGAGGATTGGGGAGTGGGGAATGGGGAGTGAGGATTGGGGAGTGGGGATTGGGGAGTGAAGAATGGGGAGTGGGGATTGGGGAGTGGGGAATGGGGAGTGAGGATTGGGGAGTGGGGAATGGGGAGTGGGGATTGGGGAGTGGAGAATGGGGAGTGAGGATTGGGGAGTGGGGAATGGGGAGTGAGGATTGGGGAGTGGGGAATGGGGAGTGAGGATTGGGGAGTGGAGAATGGGGAGTGAGGATTGGGGAGTGGGGAATGGGGAGTGAGGATTGGGGAGTGGGGAATGGGGAGTGGGGATTGGGGAGTGGAGAATGGGGAGTGAGGATTGGGGAGTGGGGAATGGGGAGTGAGGATTGGGGAGTGAGGAATGGGGAGTGAGGACTGGGGAGTGGGGAATGGGGAGTGAGGATTGGGGAGTGGGGAATGGGGAGTGAGGATTGGGGAGTGGGGAATGGGGAGTGAGGATTGGGGAGTGGGGAATGGGGAGTGAGGATTGGGGAGTGGAGAATGGGGAGTGAGGATTGGGGAGTGGGGAATGGGGAGTGAGGACTGGGGAGTGAGGATTGGGGAGTGGGGAATGGGGAGTGAGGATTGGGGAGTGGGGAATGGGGAGTGAGGATTGGGGAGTGGAGAATGGGGAGTGAGGATTGGGGAGTGGGGAATGGGGAGTGAGGACTGGGGAGTGAGGATTGGGGAGTGGGGAATGGGGAGTGAGGATTGGGGAGTAGGAAGTGGAAAGGAGGAATGAGCAATGTCGAGTGGAGAGTTGAAATTGAGGAGTGGGAGTAAGGAAGGGGAAGTGTCTCTCTCTCTCTGCCTGTTCCAGCTTTAAACATATTCAATGATGGAGCAAACACCTGGGGTAAAGAATTCCAAAGATTGACAACACTTTGAGTGAAGTAACTTCTAAAATATAAACAGAAAATGCTGGAAAAGCTCAGCGACTCTGGCAGAAAATGTGGCGAGAGAAACAGTTGTCGTTCCGAGTCCAATATTCCCATCTTCTCGGCCCGTTATCCTGAGACCGTGCCCTGTGTTTTGACATTCCCCGCCCAGTGGAAACAATCTCCCAACGTTCACCCTTCAGAATCTTCAATGTTTCATTGAGATCATCTCTCATTCTTCTAAACTCCAGGGAAGTTCAAGGGTCGAAGTTCAAGGGACCAAGGGTCATCCAGACTCGAAACGTTGGCTCTATTCTCTCTCCACAGACCGGCTGAGATTTCCCAGCATTTTCTGTTTTCTGTCCCAGCTATACTGGGGGAGTGCTGCATGGTGACCTTTCCTGGATGAGACATTAAGCCCTCTGACCCCCCCTTCTCTCATGGGAGGTGGGTGTCGCTGGCGAGTGCAGCAGTTTTACTGCACATCCCTGCACATTGTCCCACGCTACTGTTCAGGCGAATTAAATTCAGGGAAGTTCTCGCTGGTATTCTGGTTAATGTTTAACTCTCACCCAACACTTCCAGCTGATTATCTGGCCATTCCCACATTGATGTTTGTTGGAGATTCCTGTAGTTGTCAAGTAATTGTCGTGTTCACTACAAGTGACTACAGTTCTTTTTACATCCATCCGTGGGACAGGGGCGTCGCTGGCTGGCCAGTATTTATTGCCCATCCCTAGTTGTCCTTGTTCAGAGGTCAATTGAGTGTCAACCACATTGCTGTGGCTCTGGAGTCACATGTAGGCCAGATCGGGTAAGGACGACAGATTTCCTTCTCTTAAGGGACATCAGTGAACCAGATGGGTTTTTCTGACAATGGTTTCATGGTCATCAGTAGATTCCGAATTCCAGATATTTTTTATTGAATTCAAATTCCACCAGAAGCTGTGGTGGGATTCGAACCCGGGTCCCCAGAACATTAGCTGAGTTTCTGGATTAATAGTCTAGCGACAATACCACTGGGCCATCGCCTCGCGTATTCCATTGATTGTAAAGTTTTTCAACGCACTCAGAGTTTGTGAAAGAGGTTATAGAAACTCAACCCCTTTCCCTTTTCTTATTGAAGTGGGCTGAATGTTGCTTTTGCTCCTGTAGGAAGCTGTGGAAATAGTTCCAGGGAACTTCCTCACGTCCATCCCTTGCAATGCCAGGCCAGATATCATTGATTAAGGCATTGAATAGGTTGGGTGATAGTGGAAAATCTAGTCCCCTCCATCATTCAGGGATGATGGGCTGATATGGAAACCGCATGTTCCCAAATCCCACATCTTCCAGCTTCTCCAGACCATAAGACCATAAGACATAGGAGCAGAATTAGGCCACTCAGTCCATTGAGTCTGCTCCGCCATTCAATCATGGCTGATATTTTTCTCATCCCCATTCTCCTGCCTTTTCCCCATAGCCCCTGATCCCCTTATTAATCAAGAACCTATCTATCTCTGTCTTAAAGACACTCAATGACCTGGCCTCCACAGCCTTCTGCGGCAAAGAGTTCCACAGATTCACCACTCTCTGGCTGAAGAAATTCCTCCTCATCTCTGTTTTAAAGGATCGTCCCTTTAGTCTGAGGTTGTGCCCGCTGGTTCTAGTTTTTTCTCCGAGTGGAAACATCCTCTCCACGTCCACTCTATCCAGGCCTCGCAGTACCCCTGTAAGTTTCAATAAGATCCCTCCCCTCATCCTTCAAAACTCCAACGAGTACAGACCCAGAGTCCTCAATCGTTCCTCATACGACAAGTTCTTCATTCCAGCTTCTCCAGGTGAGAAAGGAAGAGGGTTGTGTTGCACTGGAAGGGGCTGGGAGACCAGCATCGTGGTTTCAGAATGAGCAGAGTGGGAAGCTGTGAGCTGTATACTCATGGCGCAGACTGCTTACAAGCTGTGTATTGTTTCAGTGTGATGATCAAAGCGGGGAAGCTGACAGCAGGATTCGAAGCTCAGAGTGTTTTGATGTCACATTGAATTCCATTCTGCAGGTGATCATCTTCTCGCTGTGAAACATCAGCTGAGTTCATTCGCCCTTTTACCCGTCACTGGAATGAGGTGGCTGTATTCGCACAATTTGATTCCATTCCTCCCTTACCCACTCCTCCCTCACTCACCATTCCTCACTGCTCACACTCTCTTCCTCGCTCCGAACTGTTCACCTTCTCACTGGTGAACCTCAGGAACATTGTACAAGGAAACACACAACCAATAGATTTGAACAGCAACGATCCCCCTGGTGTCATTTTGACGACAGGAATTTAGTCTCTCTGAGAATATGGCGAGAGGGCGGGAAAAGCGAGTTGAAGACAAGATCAGCCCAGATCACACCGAATGAGGAAGCCAACTCAATGAGCCGACAGGTCTACTCCTGCTCCCATCTCTGCTGTTCCAACACCCGTATGTGTGTGACATACATGCTGGTGGCACTCAGAGAACTGGCAAATTAAATTGAGAGCAGGAGTTGTGAGGGATGAATGGGGAGAGGCTGATGCCATCAGCTTCAGAGAAGGAAGGAGGTAGAGCAATGATACCAATCCCAAACGGTATTTTGAGTTGATTTGATTTATTATTGTCACATGTATTAGTATACAGGTGGCACAGTGGTTCGCACTGCTGTCTCACAGTGCCAGGGACCCAGGTTGGATTCCCGGCTTGGGTCACTGTCTGTGCAGAGTTTGCACGTTCTCCCCGTGTCTGCGTGGGTTTCCCCCAGATGCTCCAGTTTCCTCCCACAGTCCGAAAGATGTGCTGGTTAGGGTGCATTGGCCGTGCTAAATTCTCCCTCAGTGTACCCGAACAGGCACCGGAGTGTGGCGACTAGGGGATTTTCACAGTCACTTCACTGCAGTGTTAATGTCAGCCGACTTGTGACTAATAAATAAACTTTACTTTATATCGACTCAAAACGTTAATTCTGGGAGAGGAGGAGAACTTGCAGGCGGTGGTGTTCCCGTGTGTCTGCTGCCCTTCTGCTACCTTGCAGAGGCCATTGGTTTGAAAGGTGCTATCCCTTGTGCTTGCAGTGGAACTAATTTGCGGGGTTGTGTGGGTGTCGGGAAGTTTGATGTGCGGGACCAAATTGTTCACCTCTATCAAAGGGCTGTCAGAAGCACAATGGGCCTAATGGCCTCCATCTGAGCTATAAGATTCTAGAATTCCAACACTACCTCTCTTCAGAACATTGGGACTGTCGAGATCAAATATAATCTTAGCCATCCCTGCGAAGACAGATTTGCCCATGTACTTAAGTTTATTTTTTATTATTGTCACAAATCGGCCGATATTAACATTGCAATGAAGTTACTGTGAACATCCCCTGGTCGCCGCACTCCTGTTCGGGTACACTGAGGGAGAATTTAGCACGGCCAATGCACCTAAACAGCACGTCTTTCAGACCATGGATGGAAACAGGAGCACCCGGAGGAAACCCACGCAGACACGGGGAGGATGTGCAAACTCCACACAGACAGTGACCCAAGCCGGGAATCGAACCCGGGTCCCTGGCGCTGTGAGGCAGCAGTGCTAACCAATGTGCCGCCTTGCCAAGCTGTGTGAAATCCCTGAATGGTTCATCGATGCTGGGACCTTTTCTTCCTTTTCATTGACGATCTTCTCTGATTTGTAACCCTCCTCGCTTGTAATACTGTCTGTGTGAAAGCCAGGAGGAACGCACAGGCATTGAAACAACATCACAGCACCATCACCTTTTATTTTCCACTTAGTCTGCCTCCTTAATAACCTCTGACCTTCTCGCTCCCCGTCCCATGGTGCCACAGCTAAATGGGTCCATGACCTATTTTTGATTGAGTCTTAAGGGACAGCACTTCTTCCACATTCTCATGGTTACAGTGAAGAGTCAGGATCATAAAACCCCTACAGTGCAGGAGGAGGCCATTCGGCCCATTGCGTCTGCACCGACCACAATCCCTCCCAGGCCCTATCCCCATAACCCCATGCATTTTCCCTAGCTAGTCCCCCTAAAACTAACGGTCAGTTTAGCCACGGCCAATCAACCTAATCTGCACATCTTTGGAGTGTGGGAGGAAACCAGAGCACCCAGAAGAAACCCACGCAGACACAGGGAGAACGTGCAGACTCCACACAGACAGTGACCCGAGGCTGGAATCGAACCCGGGTCCCTGGAGCTGTGAGGCAGCAGTGCTGACCACCGCACTGCCCCAGGATCTCCCAGGCACACCTTGTTTCTGGAAACGGGGTCTCTGAGACACGGCATGCATCCCTCACTCGATCGACAATGTTCTGACCGGTGATTCCAAAGGTTACAGATTTGAGCTGCTCTCTTGTCTTGTGTTGGTGGGTTTTCCTCTCATTTCCATTTTAATTCCTACCTTTGCTTTCTTTCCCAGCTCTCCTTTGCAAACATTATATTTCCCTCATTGTTTCACTGTCTGACTTGTTATTCCATTTTACTCAATCTCTCTTTCCCTCCCTTTATCTCTCAATCTCAGGATTATTCCCCTCTCACCTTTCTCTGTTTCCTCTTTCCTTCTCTCCTCTCTCATTCACTTTTTGTCCATCTCTCTCTCTCTCTGTTCCTCCCTCTCTCTGTGCTCTCCTTTCTCTTTTCTCTCTCCCTTTCTCTTCCGGTTTCTTTCTCTCTTTCTTTATTCATCTCTCTCTCTCTCTCTCTTCCTCCCTCTCTCTCTGCCCCTCTTTCTCTTCTCTCTCCCTGTTTCTTCTCTCTTTCTGTGTTCACCTCTCTCTCTCTCTCTACATTCCTCCCTCACTCTGTCCGGCTCGGTGTCGCAATGGTTAGCACTGCTGTCTCACAGCGCCAGGGACCCAGGTTCAACCAGGTGACTGTGTGGAGTTTGCACATTCTCCCCGTGTCTGCGTGGGTTTCCTCCGGGTGCTCCAGTTTCTTCCCACAGTCTGAAAGACGTGCTGGTTAGGTGCATTCACCTGAACAGTCGCTGAAATGTGGCGATAAGAGGCATTTCACAGTAACTTCATTGCAGTGTTAATGTCAGCCTTACATGTGACTAATAAATACACATTAACTTTATCATGGGACATGGGTTCGCTGGCTGGCCAGCATTTATTGCCCATCCCTAGTTGCCCTTAGAGGACAGTTGAGAGTCAACTACATTGCTGTGACTCTGGAGTCATATGTAGGCCAGGCCGGGTAAGGACAGCAGATTTCCTTCCCTGAAGGACATTTGTGAACCAGATGGGTTTTTCTGACAATGGTTTCACGGTCATCAGTAGATTCTTAATTCCAGATTTTTTTTATTGAATTCAAATTCCACCAACTGCCTTGGCGGGATTCGATCCCGGGTCCCCAGAACATTAGCTGAGTTTCTGGATTAATCGTCTCAGCGATAAGACCACTAGGTCAGCGCCTCTCCTCAATGAAGTACTTGTGAAGTGTAATCACTGTAGTAACGGAGGCGCACAGCAAGATGCCACTCAGCTGATACCTGTGATGGAGGGGTTATCTGATGAGGCAAGGTCGGACAGGTTGGACCTGTATTGGTTGGAGGTTAGAGGATTGTGAGGAAATCTTCCTGAAACATATCGGATCCCGAGGGAATTAGGGTGGATATTGACAGGATGTTTCTCCTTGTGGGAGAAGCCTGAAATTAGGGTCTCACATTTAAGATGGGGATGGAGATAATTTTTCTCTCTCTCAGGGGGTCGTGACTTTGTGGAACTCTTTTCCCTGGAAAGCTGTGGAGGCAGAATCACGGAATATTTTAAAGGGAGAGGCAGACGGATTCTTGACCAATAAGGGAGTCGCAAGTTATCAGGGGGCAGGTGCCATGTGCAGGTGAGGCCACGATTAGATCAGCCACGATGTTACTGAATGGCACAGCGGGCTCAGGGACAGAGTGGGATACTCCTTGCTTTTTAATTTGCATGTTCGTACACCACAAATAGACGATAACATTGGTCAGGGTAAAGATGTGCAGGTTAGGTGGATTGGCCATGCTAAATTGCCCCTTAGTGTCCAAAGATGTGTAGGTTAAGTGGATTGGCCATGCTAAATTGCCCCTTAGTGTCCAAAGATGTGTAGGTTAAGTGGATTAGCCATGCTAAATTGCCCCTTAGTGTCCAAAGATGTGTAGGTTAAGTGGATTGGCCATGCTAAATTGCCCCTTAGTGTCCAAAGATGTGTAGGTTAAGTGGATTGGCCATGCTAAATTGCCCCTTAGTGTCCAAAGATGTGTAGGTTAAGTGGATTAGCCATGCTAAATTGCCCCTTAGTGTCCAAAGATGTGTAGGTTAAGTGGATTGGCCATGCTAAATTGCCCCTTAGTGTCCAAAGATGTGTAGGTTAAGTGGATTGGCCATGCTAAATTGCCCCTTAGTGTCCAAAGATGTGCAGGTCAGGTGGATCGGCCATGCTAAATTGCCTCTTAGTGTTCAAAGATGTGCAGGTTAGGTGGATTGGCCATGCTAAATTGCCCCTTAGTGTTCAAAGATGTGCAGGTTAGGTGGATCGGCCATGCTAAATTGTCCCTTAGTCTCCAAAGATGTGCAGGTCAGGTGGATCGGCCATGCTAAATTCCCTCTTAGTGTCTAAATATGTGTAGGTTAGGGGGATGAGCGGGGTAAATGCATGGGGTAAAGGGAATGGGGTGGGGGGAATGGGCCTCAGCAAGATGCTCTGTTGGAGTGTCGGTGCAGACTCGATGGGCCGAATGATCTCCTTCTGCACTGCAGCAATTGTATGATTCTATGAGGACAATATCATGAAGGTTTGTTCTTTTCACTGAAGGGTTTCGTGGGGATCGTCCATGCCCCACCGTCGGGGCAAACAGGGGCCTCAGCTTAACACGATATGCGGCACCTCTGACAGTGCAGCACTCCCTCAGTGACACTGCAGTGTGTACATGGAGTATACTCCAAAGGTGTGTAGGTTCGGTGGCTTGGCTAAATTACCCCTTAATGTCCAAAGATGTGCAGGTTGGGTGAATTGGCCATGCTAAATTGCCCCTTAGTGTCAGGGGGATTAGCAGGGTAAATACATGGGGTTGAAGGGATAGGGTCTGGGTGGGAGTGTTGTCGATGCAGAGTCAATGGGCTGAATGGCCTCCTTCTGCACCGTATGATTCTCTGATTCTACACGCTGAGGTGTCTGGGAGTGGGATAGGAAGGTGATTATCTCGTGCTGCATTGTGCGGAGGTGGCTGAGATTTGACATTGGTTCTGAGTTCATCCCCTCCGCCAGATGTACACGATCCACACCTGGAATCTCTCAATAGCGGAAGACAAAGATCGAAGGAGGAATCCCGAGGCCGCACGGTTCTCTGGGGAAATGCCGAGAGGCGTTTTCCTCACAGCAGAAGTTTACAGACACAGGTGAAGGTGTGGATGATGTGGAGCAGTTTAAATCGCCCTCAGTGCAAGAGCTCACAGTTCGTGTTGAAATGCTGGATCACAAATCAACATTATTATGTTCACAAAAGCAGGCCCGGGGCAGGCTTCTTGGCCCAGTCCCTGGGCCTGGCACGATTGTCAGCTGCAAAGCTCAACAGCAGCCCTGGGCACTGTCTGTGCCCTGGGTTTTAATTAGTGCCTGCTTCACATTCTGTACAAGTAGCTTTCGCCATTGGCAAGAAATAGTGTGAACGTGTGAGAGAGAGAGAGAGAAAGAAAGAGAGAGGAACACTAAGGGAACGAGAGAGGAACAGAGAGAGAGCGAGAGAGCGACAGAGAGAGAGCGAGAGAGGAACAGAGAGAGAGCGAGAGAGGAACAATGAGAGAGAGTGAGAGAGGAACAGAGAGAGAGCGAGAGAGGAACAATGAGAGAGAGTGAGAGAGGAAACAGAGAGAGAGGAGAGAGGGGACAGAGAGAA